>NC_060886.1:2361991-2494493 GCF_014805685.1 Silurus meridionalis
GAAGATGAGACAAAACCCGAGATAGAAGATTGTTTTGCTGTTAAAGAAAAAGAGCGGTGAGATCAACTGAAGCGATTCCTGAAGGTGTTGCCGTGATTACCCGCTGATCAGAGCAGCGTTATTATTCAGGGAATCGAGTTTTTTTTCCACACACATTTCCTAGAAATGAAGGGAAGTGAAAGAAGCGAAGGTCAGCGTGAAGCGCAGGAGCGTTGGAGGAACCTGTCAGGAGTTGATGGAACGCCCACCCGATGTGGATGTGTTAAGGAGCTGTTGTTGATTCGTGGTGGTTGTTGTCGCTGGCGGTGTTGATGGCTTGGCAGCTTGCATCACCTGCACCTCACTTTCTCTGCTCTCTCTCTCTCTTCCTCTCTCTCTCTCTCTCTCTCTCTTCCTCTCTCCCTCTCTCTCTCTTTCTCTCTCTGTCTGTTTTTCTCTTTGCGAGACTCATCTGGCAGCTGTGTGTGGAGGCGGATGGGTGGGAGTCAGGTGGAGGAGGAGGAGGATGATGGTGCTGATGATGATGATGATGATTGTGGTGGTAGTGGGGAGGGAGAGATGGGGGTGGTCTAAGAAAAAGTGAATGCTGTGTTCTACCCATGTCCCTCACATGCAGCCACAAATGACAGCATCTACAGAGTCTCAGAACATCTAAAAATCTTCATTATTTAGTGTAAAGTCTGTATTAATTAGTGTGTAGTGTGTATTATCTAGTGTGTAGTGTGTATTATTTAGTGTGTAATGTGTATTATTGTGCATACTGTGTATTTAGTGTGTATTATCTAGTGTGTGTGGTCATAGTTGGGGGAGGGGAGAGAGAGAGAGAGAGAGAGAGAGAGAGAGAGTTTGTGTTTGTATGTGTGTGTTCAGTTTGTATTAATCATCGGACAGTGTGTGTGTGTGTGTGTGTGTGTGTGTGTGTGTGTGAGAGAGAGAGAGAGAGAGAGAGAGAGAGAGAGAGAGAGTTGTTAAGGGAGTTTCCCGCTGATTGGCGCTGTGTGAACAAAGCGCTCTTCCACACCATTCCACTGCATCCCTCCTTCATCACCTCCCCCTGCCTCCTCATATCCCAGCATGCACTCTGAGTGGGCATGTGAGATTTGCAGAGAGAGGGAAAGAGAGAAAGCGATAGAGAGAAAGCAAGGGAGAGGGGGAGGAAGTGAGAGATAAGGGAGAGGAATGGAAACTGTGGGTTAAGAAAGATAAGTTCACCCCACCCTCAGAAAAGAGGCGTGGCCTCAGTGTTTGTTTCTGCAGTTTATATGTATTTACATTTTGACTCAGTTCCAGTCCAGGAGCTTCTTGGAACCCGTGTTAAAGAGAATCATGTGTTGCAGGTTCTGTGCTTTACACCTGCTTTACACCTGCTTTACACCTGCTTTACACCTGCTTTACACTGCTCTACACCTGCTTTACACCTGCTTTACACTGCTTTACACCTGCTTTACACCTGCTTTACACTGCTCTACACCTGTTCTACACCTGCTTTACACTTGCTTTACACCTGCTTTACACTGCTCTACACCTGCTTTACACTGCTCTACACCTGTTCTACACCTGCTTTACACTGCTCTACACCTGCTTTACACTGCTCTACACCTGCTTAACACCTGCTTTACACTGCTCTACACCTGTTCTACACCTGCTTTACACTTGCTTTACACCTGCTTTACACTGCTCTACACCTGTTCTACACCTGCTTTACACTTGCTTTACACCTGCTTTACACTGCTATACACCTGCTTTACACTGCTCTACACCTGCTCTACACCTGCTTTACACTGCTCTACACCTGCGTTACACTGCTGTTTACCTGCTTTACACTGCTCAACACCTGCTTTACACTGCTCTACACCTGTTTCACACTGCTTTACACCTGCTTTACACTGCTATACACCTGCTTTACACTGCTCAACACCTGTTCTACACCTGCTATACACTGCTCTACACCTGCTTAACACTGCTCTACATCTATCTATCTATCTATCTATCTATCCATCCATCCATCCATCCATCCATCCATCCATCCATCCATCCATCCATCCATCCATCCATCCGAAAATTGAACATAATATTTAGCTATCTTACAAAAATTTAAATGCAGGTGTGTGTGTATGAGATTTAATGGAGATCAGAAGCTTGTGTGTGTTTGTGTGTATGAGATTGAATGAAGATTAGAAGCTTGTGTGTGTGTGTGTGTGTGTGTGTGTGTGTGTGTGTGTGTGTGTGTGTGTGTGTGTGTGTGTGTGTGGATGTTGTCGTTGCTAGGCGTATATAGTTTAAGTATGTTCACAGGGTGGGGAGTGTTTGTCATATTTTGTTTGTCATATTTAAAATTGTGTGTGTGTTTGTGTGTGTGTGTGTGGGTGTGTGGGTGTGTGGGTGTAGGTGAAAGGCCACTGAATCTGCGAGTGACAGGACAAAGGGGCGGAGTTTCAGATGGAGACACACCTCTGGGAAAACAGTTGGCCAATGAGCTGAAGAGGCATTACCAGGCCAGCATGGAAAGCAAGGCAGCAGCTGCCACAGGTGTGTGTGAATTCTTTAGCATACTAATCAGTCTGAATGATGCATAAAAGTATTATGGTTGATTATGATGTGGGTGTGGCCTAATATTATAATGAGTTTGCTTGACTGACAGCCACCTGTCTATGATAGTTAGATAAACATCACTCACTACTTAGCTTCCACTTGCTAGTTATAATCCTCTCTAGCTTTAACTAGCGAGTTTGGTCAAAAGTACACTCAATTACTTTCTTACTCGGTTAGCTTTGACTAGCTAGTTTGGCCAAAGATAGTCACTTTCACTGGATTAGCTTTATCTCACTATATTTACTTTGCATTCACTAGATTAGCTTTCATTCTGTGTTTTAGCCTTTTCTTACATTACTAGCTTTACTCTTATTATATTGCTCTTGCTAGGTTAGCTTTGACTAACTGGTGTTGATGGCATGTTGTAAAGCTTTTTTACACTGTATTAGCATTCACTTATTAGATGAACGTTTGCTTCCAGATTAGCCCTCACTTGCTGAAATAGCTTTAATTTATTTAATTATAGTTTTCTTGCTAGCTTTAACTAACAAGTTTGGTCAAAAGTTAGTACACTCAATTAATAGTCATCTAGTTATAGTTTTCTTATTTGGTTAGCTTTGACTAGCTGGTTTACACAAAGATAATCATCTTTCAGTGGATTAGGTTACTATATTAGCTTTTAGACACTAGATTAGCTTCTATTAGATATGTTAACTTTTTCTATCACTATAGTTATAGTTCTCTTGCTTTAAAACTAACTTATAGTTGCTTTGACTAGTTTTGAAGCCATCTTTCACAGTGTTCCCACACTTTGTTAGCATTCACTCAGTAGCCATATCAGCAGCCATATCACCCTGTAGCCCAAGACAGCTTGCCCACTGAAGCTAAGCAGGGCTGAGCCTGGCCAGTACTTGGATGGGAGACCACCTGGTAGAGGTGTTAGTGAGACCAGCAGGGGGTGCTCACCCTGTGGTCTGTGTGGGTCCTAACACCCCAGTATAGTGACGGGGACACTATACTGTAAAAAAAAAAAAAAAAGCACCGTCCTTCGGATGAGACGTTAAACTGAGGTCCTGACTCTCTGTGGTCATTAAAAAATCCCAGGATGTCTTTCGAAAACGAGTAGGGGTGTGCCCCGACATCCTGGCCAAAACTTGCCCGCTGGCCTACTAATCATCCCCTCATATTAATTGGCTATATCACTCTCCTCTCCACTAATATGCTGGTGTGTGGTGGGCGTTCTGGCGCAATATGGCTGCCGTTGCATCATACAGGTGGAGGCTGCACATTGGTGGTGGTTGAGGAGAATCCCCCTTTCATATGTAAAGCGCTTTGAGTGCTGCAGAAAAGCGCTATATAAATGTAACGAATTATTATTAATTATAGTCATTGTTTACTAATTAGATTAGCATTCACTTCCTCGTTATATTTTTCTTACTAGGGTTGCTTTGACTAGCTAGTTTAGACAAAGCTAATCATCTTTCACTGGATTAGTTTGCTGTGTTAGCTTTTTCTTACAGTGCTGCTGTCACTCTTGTTGTATTGCTGTGCTAGGTTAGCTTTGACTGACAAGTCTAGACAAAGAAACTTATCTTTCACAATATTTGGAGTTTCTGTCACATATATTGGCATTATCTTTTACTGTGTAATAGTGCATTCTAAAATATTTATGGTGTGTGTGTGTGTGTGTGTGTGTGTAGAGAACGGGAGTGGTGGAGTCGGAGGTGAAGTGAGTCCCCGCGCTCTCAACCTCTCTGAGAAGAAAACCATCAAGAGTGAACCTGAGGAGTCGAGATAGCAGAGCAGACCTCGTCCTCTTCCTCTCTCTCTTCCTCGTCCTCTTCCTCATTCTCTTCTCGACTCGGTGATGAACTGATCGTCCCTCAATACTAAAGGAGCACAACTACAGAACAGCCTTAATAACCAACGTTGCCTCAAATTTCCTTTTTATTCCTTCTTTTTAATCTCTTTCTTTTATTCTCTTTTTTATTTTTTATTTTTTTGCCAAAGCACCAGAGTCCTTATTTTCTCTTCGCTGAGTAGATTAGCATTTTCTGTTGTTGGTGACTGTACATTGAAAACTCCACCTTCTCTCCCTCTATCCTTCTTTCCATCTCTCTCTGTCTTTTCCATCGATCTTTTAAGCTCTCTCTCTCTTTATCGCTCTAGCTCTCTCTCCCCCCTTTACCACTCTCTCCTCTGTATCTCTATCTATTTTGATCTTTCTCTTGTCATCTATCTCTCAATATTTACATCTTTCTCTCAATCTCTCTATTTTCATTTATTTTCTATCTTTTCAGCCCTCTCTCTCCTTCTCTTTCCCAATATCCCTTTCTTTATCTCATCTCTCTTTGTAATCCCTTTCTCCCACTTTCCTCTACCCCACTCCCGTATAAGCTTTTTCCTCTATCCTTTCATCTATCTTTTCTCTCCATCACTCTCTCTTTCCATCTATCTCTCCCTCTCACTATATCCATCTCTATCTCTCTCTCTCTCTCCTCTCTCTCTCTCTCTCTCTCCTGTGTTCTGTATGTGGGCTGTAACAGCAGCTGGTTGTATATACATTTGTTGATATGTGGAAAATGTTGACATGTTATTTAAATAAGTTGTGTGTATATATATATATTTCTGTGTGTGTGTGTGTGTGTGTGTGTGTGTGTGTGTGTGTGTGTGTGTGTGTGTGTGTGTGTGTGTTATTCAGTGTAAAGTGTGTAAAACTGTGTGTAGTGAGTAGTAGAGCAATACTGACTAGCTGTTGTTTTAATAAAGCGCAGGGTGAGTGAATGTGTGTGTGTGTGTGTGTGTGTGTGTGTGTGTGTGTACTGTACAGTGTGTGGTGTAATAGTGTTAGAAATAGCTGGTGTATTAATGGAACTTATATGCACTAGTGTTCAACTTCAAAATGCATTTTTTTATACAAATTTCATCTTTTCCATCATTTTTTTTCCCATAATCCTCTTCCTTGAGCTCCTGCTGTAGGTTTCTCCCCACAATCAATCAGGTGTGTGTGTGCGCGTGTGCGTGTGTGTTATCGAATACCTCTGCGAAAATAACCGACTGATACTCATGTCCAGGTTTGAGAAATGAATCTGTAATCTTTATTTTTTATAAACGATTACTTTATGCAAAATGTTTCTTCATTTAAGTGCCATTTTTTTCAAATCTTTCTTTCTTTCTTGCTTTTGTTTGTTTATTTGTTTGTTTGTTTGGAGTGTGTGGAGACGAGAATCGTTTCCAAAGGTCTCGTTAAACCCCAAACCCCTTGGTAGTGTAAACAACTTATTCTACTTCTCATCTGGAAAAAACATATAGAAAACAATTTATTTTCTATATTTAATTTTTTTTTTAATAATTTTTTTTTCCCACTGAAAAACTATGAGGGGGCACAAACTTTTGTACTTAACATGTAATTGGATCGACCAGGGGGCAACAAAGAGCAAATAAAGGCCTGATTAAAAATGTGCTACATAGGATACGGGGCTATTATTAGCAAGCGAGCTGAATTTATCCGTCAGGCTTCCATGCCATACGATATCATACCATATTATACAATACGATACAATACAAATAGATACTATACAACACAATACCATACAATCGATACCATACTATTAGATACAAAACTATATATTACGATACCATACAATTAGATACCATTCCATATGATAGCAAACAATATACCATTTAATACAATATCATATAATGATACAATATAATATGATACCCTACAATATGATACCACGCAATTAGATAGCAAACAATTAGACACCGTGCGATATGATACAATACAATACCATAACACACAATACGATACCATTATAATATGATAACGATACGATATGACACAATAAAATAATTTATCATTTGAAACAATACGATACGAGTCGATACAATGTGATAGAACATGATGGGATACTACACCACACAATACAATACAATAAAATACCATTCGAAACTATACAATACAAAATCGAACGGTACGATGCGATATATTACTATACCCTACCCGAATTACGATACAATGCAATACGATACGATATGATCTGATACCATTCCATGCTATACAACACAATATGATACGACACGATACCATTGAATTTGAACCAAATTGGAATTCTTTTGATCTTTGTTTCGAATTTGTGCAGTGTTACTCCCCAGACAATGATGATGATGATGAAGTCACTCAAATTTTAAAAGCACCATTATTATAATCAGTCGACACGTGAATCCGATTCGTCACCACCTAGTAACCGAAATAGCAAAGGAATAATAAATACTACTATGATAGTAAATACTTATGCACTTGTTAATATGTTTAAACCAGTCACGTGAACGTGTTACTGAACAAGTGAGCTTGGAGTACATCTGTAATGATGCGTTGTCGAAAGTTTTGGCGCCCCTCGATCAGGCTTTTTTTAATATCGCTGCGGTCGTTCGCACTCGCTCTGCCTTTAATACTACACATCGACATCGATGTGAACACGGAAAAGTACCGGTACCGTACAGTTAGAACCCTTTTTTCAGAGAGAGTACATCTGATCTAGGGTCAGTTCCTATTTTTTATTTATTTATTTATTTTATTTTACACGTGTTTTCACACACACACACACACACACACACACACACATGTATGCTATGGTCTTGACTAGTTTATCCACATGCAGCTCCAACCCTCAAACCCTACAGGTCAGAAGATATCTCTGTCCTCTGTTCTTGTCTTTTGTTGTCGTCTCTAGTCGAGCTTCAGGAAACAGAAAAAGGGGGAAAAAGTGCATTCAGGATTGTGCGATGGATGTGTCGTGTTTTTTTGTTGTTGTTTTTTAAAAAAGAAGAAAAAGATCCATCCAGTAAAGGCTTTGTTCCCGTCATTGTCACCGATTCATGGTTGGGATATGCAGTAGTCATTCACCTCCTGTCCTTTTTTTTTTTTTTTTTTTTTTAAACACTAATATATTTAATTTGTTATACAGCACACGAACATTAAACTTTATTTTTTTGAGATCCGACTGTCGTGTTTCTGCCTCCGTCTCTTCCTGCACAGAGAATTTACCCTCCATTAAAAACGACACCCTTCCTATTAGAAATATCATTGTTTAATATACAACCCCAGTTCCAAAAGAAGTTCCAAAAACAGAAGGCAATGATTTGCAAATCTCATAAACAATATTTTATTCACAATAAAACAAACCAAAAACAACATATCAAATGTGTAAACTGAGGAAACGTACCATTTTAGGGAAATAATAAGGTCATTTGTTATCCAAAAATGCAAGTTTAAGTTTTTGCATGCGAAGAAGAAGGCATGCGTGAACATGATCCAGAAAACTGTTCTGTGGTCAGCACCAGGAGTTACTCCAACAGCTTCATTATTAGAAGAAATGCAGCCAAGATGCACTCACACATACACACTCTCTCTATAATAACTATTTAGTAAAACTCTTGTAAATAAATATAATCTACTGGCACTACTTTATCACTAGGTGTGATTCAGAGCAGCAGAATTCTAGATCTGAGTGGAATATAAAATAAATAAGGAAAATGAAGCGTTAATTTGATCCATTCAATCAGTGGTATCGAGACTTTCTCTGTTCACAAAAAAGTACTTTATTTATCTATATTTACACCCTATCACCTTCAGAATAGTCTGCTTACACAGTGATACTGCGCTCCCAACGTTCCTGAAACGTCTGGAATACATCCTGGAGGTCTTCATTTTAAAACGTGTCAAGTACCTTCTACGATTCGCACCGTATCTCCATAATGGTTTCATCCTCTGGAAAAGGGTGAAGTGCGCAGGAGCCAAATCTGGTAAATTCAGAAGTGAGAAGGTGTGGATTTTTCTCCGACAATCATCATGCACCAGTAGCCGAATGGTTTCGAAATTTTCGGGGTGGTTGAGCTCGTTCCTGATCTCGCTCATCTTCCAGCGATGTTATTCGGTTCTCGATGTTATTGTGTGCAGCTCGAAACACCTCGAACGACTCATTGCAGCATCGGCGTACGTCAAACGTATGTCGTGTCAAACGTGTCTGTGGCAGATTTGCCCGGTTTCATGTCGAATTTTCTCGTTTACGCTAACTTTCTGTCCACGATGAAATCGCAGTCATGGAAGGAACTTGGTCTTCGTGGTCTTGTAGCACCAGTTACATCATTAGTTTTAAAACTTTTTGATACCACCGTGTAAGTTTGGTATGTACTTTTTGAACATTCCATTTCACATTGAGTCCCGATTCACTGTTATAATACCCAGCTGAAATGTCTTAGTTGTGATTGTACTTGCAAGATGTTGACTAGTAGCTGTGTTGCATGAGGAACTAAACATATGGAGACGTGCTGTTAAAAGGAGAATAATCAACCTGAACTCCTCACATTATATATAAAAACTCCAGAGAAGCCAGTTGACTGTATGCCAACAAACTTAAAGCTAATTACGCTGTGCGTCAAGTCTGACTGGTTTTACATTTAGAGACGTTACAATTACTTTACATTCTCCAGCAGTTAAAAGTTTCAAGTCACGCACATGTCAGGAAATGTTAATTGTGTGGTCAAAAGTATTGGGACAACCATAGATGCTTCTTCCCCAAACTGGTTACCACAGCGCCCAAGGCACACAGGTGTATCGTCTTTGGATGCGGTAGAATGAAATTTTCCCTTCATTTGAACTAGGAGACCCAAATCATGATCATGCACCTTTTGCACAAAGCCAGCTCTATGAAGATATGCTTTATTTATTTGGGTTGGAAGATGTGGAAGATCTTCTGCTATAGAGCTCCAACCTTATTGAAAACCTTGGGGATGAATGTGAACGCTGATGCACCCAAGGCTTCCTAACACCAGCTGTTTGTGCTGAATGAGCACAAATCTTCACAGAATCTGATGGAACTGCACATACCAATTCTGTGTGTGTGTGTGTGTGTGTGTGTGTGTGTGTGTGTGTGTGTGTGTGTATTTTAGGGCTGTCAAAATTAATGCTTGTCCATTTCTATTAAAAATATAAATAAATTCTTCTTTCGGTTGCTCCCATTAGGGGGCGCCACAGCGGATCATCCGTTTCCATACCCCCTCTGTCCTCTACATCTGCCTCTTTCAAATTATCCACCTGCATGTCTTCCCTCACCACATCCATAAACCTCCTCCTTGGTCTTCCTCTTTTCCTCCTTCCTGGTGGCTCCATCCTCAGCATTCTCCTACTGATATACCCCATGTCCCTCCTCTGCACATGTCCAAACCATCTCAATCTCACTTCCCTCACCTTGTCTACATGTGCTGTCCCTCTAATAAACTCGTTTCTAATCCTGTCCACTCCCAACGAAAACCTCAACATCTTCAGCTCTGCTACCTTCAGGTCCACCTTCTGTCTTTTACTCAATGGCAACCTCAATATTTGTACATTTTGAATTTATTTATATTTAAATACATTTTCAGTGTTTTAACAATACATTTACTCATGTGGTCCTTTTTCTTTACCCATAAATAATAAAAAAAAACTCCACAGGAAAATCTTTTCTGAATCACTAAACATTTGTTTTACTGATGCGGCAAGTCTCAAAACAGCACCAAAAATCCACCATGATGCGCACATCCGGCGATTAGAACCATCCCTGTGGAAACACAGTAAAAGTTCCGTTTGGTGTCCTGAAGATTTACGTCATTTAAAACACAATACAAACATTTACATGAATATTTGTCTGCATGCTCTATGTTGAGTTTGGTTTCACTAATAACAAACACACATTTGCATAAAGCATCAATATTTCTCCATGTTGAATAGAGTAGGACAGAGGGCTTTAGCTCTATTGTGAATCTACTCTCTTCTAGTAAGGTAGGATTCTAACTTTGTATATTTATTTAACTCAGTTCATTCTAGAGTGTTGGTCTGTGCTTATTAGTTCTGCCAGGTGATTAATCAAGGGTAGTTTCAGTCTCACTTGAGGTGTGAATTGTGGGCAGGGCTTACTCACATATTGTTGGAAGCCCCCCTAAGGTCAGTAACGCTTAGTGTTTATTTAGAATTTTTATTTTTACTTTTTCTTTTTAAAATACATTGATCTCAAATTGGGAGATCAGTCATGTGCCTTAAACCCATCTCTGTAGTCATCTCTCACAGACACAGACGTTCCCATCCACAGAACAGATGTCACATTGCCAGTAACCTCATCGATCCTTCACTGTTGTCTCAATCTCAAACAGTGGTGGTAGGTGGGCTCTGGAATTGCCAGTCTGCTGTAAGAAAAGCTGACTTTATCAAAGCCTTGGCTTTCCACTACACCTTCAACTTTCTGGCACTTACTAAGACCTGGATATCCCCACAGAACACTGCTACACCAGCTGCTCTGTCTTCTGCCTATGCTTTCTCTCACTCACCAAGAGAAACCGGTAGAGGTGGTGGTACTGGTTTACTGTTATCACAGTGATGGTGTTTCACACCTCTCCCTTTGTCTCATCTAACCATGTCTTCTTTTGAATTCCATGCAGTTTCAGTTACCTCTCCAATCAACCTCCTCATCATTGTCATTTACCGCCCTCCTGACTCCTTTTCCTCTCTACCCTTAGACGTTGCTACTGACTCCTTCTCTCATCTCTTTCCTCAACCATGGACCTCTATTGCCCCTTGACTACAAAACCCAAGAAGACTTCTTGTCCTACACCCTGGCTGTCAGAAGTTTTGTGCAGCAATCAACGAGAACTTAGATCAGCAGAGAGGATGTGGAAAAAATCACAACTCGATGTAGACATCGCATCTTAACGTGCACTCCTGACCACATTTTCTTTAGATGTGACTTCTGCTAAAACTGCCTTCTACAAGGAAAAGCTCAAGGCCTCTGCACAAGATCCTCGTAAGCTCCACAACATCTTCTCTTCACTATTTAACCCCCCTGCCACACCTGCTCCATCCTCCCTGACTGCTAATGACTTTGCCTCCTTCTATGATGAGAAGATTAAGGAAATCTTCCAGACCTTCACTTCCTCCCCAACAATGACTACACAACACAACCAGGAATCCACTACTCCGCTGTTGTCAAGGTTCTCAACCTTAACAGAAGATGAGATACTGCAAGTCATCCAATCTTGCAATCCCACCATCTGTCCTCTGGATCCAATCCCTTTAACCATGCTTCAGACCATCCCACAAGATCTCCTGCCCTTCATCTCCACAATCATCAATGGGTCCTTAACATCTGGCTATGTGCCAACTACCTTTAAGCAAGCAAGGGTCAATCCCATCTTAAAGAAACCTGCTCTGGACCCATCAGACATCAACAACTACAGACATGTATCACTTCTCTCCTTTCCTTCTAAATATCTGGAATGCACTGTTTTTAACCAACTGTCTGTCTATCTCTCACAGAACAACCTCCATGATCCTAACCAGTCTGGGTTCAAAGCTGCACATTCCACAGAGACGGCCCTTTTGGCTGTTTCTGAGAAACTGCATGCTGCTCGATCAGCCAAGCTGTCATCTGTACTTATCTTCCTGCAACCTTTCAGCAGCATTTGACACAGTCAACCACAAGACTCTTTTGTCTACCCTCAAGAGCCTACGGAAAAGCATGGGAATGGTTTGCTTCCTACCTGGAAGGTCGCGCATACCAGGTAACATGAAGGGGATCCACA
Source organism: Silurus meridionalis (assembly GCF_014805685.1). Taxonomy (NCBI): domain Eukaryota; kingdom Metazoa; phylum Chordata; class Actinopteri; order Siluriformes; family Siluridae; genus Silurus; species Silurus meridionalis. Next base: position 2,374,139 of record NC_060886.1, read on the forward strand.
TCTGCCCCATGCAGACTCACCACTGGTGTCCCACACGGCTCGGTACTTGGTCCCCTCCTTTTCTCCCTCTATACTCACTTCATTGGTGAAGTCATATCCTTACATGGGTTTTCTTACCACTGCTATGCAGATGACACTCAACTAATCTTTTCTTTCCCTCCATCAGATACCACAGTTTTGGCTCGGATCTCGGCATGGTTGACAGACATATCTTCATGGATGAGTCATCATCAACTAAAACTCAAACCCCAGCAAAACAGAACTGCTGGTCATCCCAGGTGATTCATCTCCAGGTCAAGATCTCCAAATAACACTTCATGACTCTCTGCTCTCCCCTTCAGCCACTGCTCGTAACGTTGGGGTAACTATGGACAATGAGCTGTCCTTCTTCCCAGAGATCCCTAATGTGGCTCGTTCCTGTCAATTTCTTCTATACAACATCCAAAGGATTCAACATAAAGGTGTTCAAGGTGAGTTGCAATCAAGGGAAAGACAAAGAAGCTTCCACAAAAGCTGAGAGAGGAGATTATTTCATCACATCTGAAGGGCCTTGGGTATAAGAAGATTTCCAAAAGATTTAACATTCCAAGAGACACCATTGGAAGCATTATAAGGAAGTTTAAAACTTATGGAACAGCTGCAAACCTGCCTGGCCGTAGGAGAAAGCTCACAATTTCATCAAGGGCCCTTAGCAACTTAGTCAGGACAGCTAAGAAAACCCCCTGTGTGACTGCAAGACAGCTACAGGATGACATGATGAAGGCTGGTACAAGTGCTTCAGTGACAACTATAAGACGTGCATTGAATAATCCAGGACTTCATGGCCGGACCCTAAGACACACTTCACTCTTGACCTCAAGGAACTTTAGGAGTCGACTAGAATATGCCAGGAGGAATTTGGATAAGACTACAGAGTTCTGGGAGACAGTTCTATGGACTGATGAAACCAAACTGGAACTTTTTGGACATATGGACCAGCGGTATGTCTGGCGTGCAAAAGGTCAGGCTTATGACCAGAAGAATACCATCCCCACTGTCAAGCACGGAGGTGGGTCAATAATGATGTGGGGCTGTTTTTCTGCGGCAGGAACTGGCAATCTTGAATGTGTACCTGGCATCATGGATTCCCAGAAATATCAGGTCATTTTGAAAAAGAACGTGATGCCTTCTGTTACCAAATTAAACCTTGGTGATCATTGGATCTTCCAGCAAGACAATAATCCCAAGCACACCTTCAAATCAACCAAAGCTTGGTTGGAGAAAAGATGCTGGAGTGTCCTGGAGTGGCCTTCTCAGTCACCAGATTTAAATCCAATTGAAAAAATTTGGTAGGATTTGAAGAAGGCAGTTGCATCACGGAAGCTGTCAAACATTACTGAGTTAGAGGCTTTTGCACGTGAAGAATGGGTTACACTGAAGGCATCAAAACTATGAATTAACACATGTGGAATTATATACATAACAAAAAAGTGTAAAACAACTGAAAATATGTCATATTGTAGGTTCTTCAAAGTAGCCACCTTTTGCTTAGATTACTGCTTTGCACACTCTTGGCATTGTCTTGATGCCTACTTTGAAGAACCTACAATATGACATATTTTCAGTTCACTTTTTTGTTATGTATATAATTCCACATGTTAATTCATAGTTTTGATGCCTTCAGTGTGACTCTACAATTTTCATAGTCATGAAAATAAAGAAAACTCTTTGAATGAGCAGGTGTGTCCAAACTTTTGGTCTGTACTGTATATATATATATATATATATATATATATATATATATATATATATATATATATATATATATATATATATATATATATATATATATATATATATATATATATATATATATATATATATATATATGTGTGTGTGTGTGTGCGTGTGTGTGTGTGTGTTTGTCTTACCAAATCATGTACAATCAACTGAATTTACCACATGTGGTCTCCAATCGAGTTGTAGAAACATCTCAAAAACCATCAGTGGAAACAGGAAGCACCTGAGTTCAATTTTGAGTGTCATGGAAAAGACTGTGAATATTTATGTACATGCGATTTTTTTTGTTTGTATTTTATTTGTATTCAAGTCGCAAAGATTTCAAACAAAATTCCTTCTCGTTGTCATTATGGGTTTCTGTTTGTAGAATTTTGTAAAATTGAGTGAAAGTGAAGCTCTGTGAATACTTTCCCGGATGCACTGTATATATATATATATATATATATATATATATATATATATATATATATATATATATATATATAAACGTGTGCACTGGACCTGATAACAGTTTCTGAGAACTTTTTAAAAGTCCTCAATGTAAGTGTTTTACATGCCTTATCATCATCTGAGGTTTTGGCGGATCTGGTTTTACCTCGGCATGCGAGTTCTAGGAAGTTGCAGGCCAGTTTGCGGGTCCATGTTTCCTCTGAGTGTGCATTTTGATGCTTGACATCAAACAAAAACAACATGCTATTCACGCATACTGCTAGAGCTTCGTGAGGGTCCGTAAAGAATCGTGCTGCATTTTTATGAAGAAAAGGAAACTTGGCATCTGTGTGTTTTTTTTAACCTTTTCATCGATTTTTATTAGCTTGCTGACTCGGGAGCACCCTGCATGTTAGTGTGTGTGTGTGTGTGTGTGTGTGTGTGTGGGAATCGTGGTTTGGCGTTTTCACTTCTCATCACGTCATACCTACACATTTCGAAAGCCTTGAAATGACTCATTCGCATTTTCCTTTATTTTCATTGGGTTGTTGTTGGTAAGAGCAGCCCGGGCCTGAACCCTACACATACAGGGGGACGGACGTCCTCGCGCCCACAGACTCACGCTCACACAGCCTCAGCACTGTCATGTGACGTCTTCGCCTTCAGATAGGGTTGTCACAGTTACCAGGCTTTTCTCTGCCCACTCGGGGCTGTTATTTCTTTATGTAATCATGGAAAGAAATGACCTTGGAGCTGCTTTATAGTGAATTGCCCTGAAAGGAGAGATACGGTGTGATAAATGTCCTTTTAATGGGCTGGAATCCACACAATCCACTCGGCGGCCATATTGGAAACGCTTCGGGCCGTCATACCAAATCAGGCTGTGTTTACTTGCCAAAGGAGAAATCCTCTAGTTAGCAAAACCATTTTTCGGACATGCTACTTTCAATGGATCTGAATTCAGCTTTATTTATAAAGCTCTTTTAACAATGGCCATGCTTTCCATGGGTTGGAGTAGAAGATCTCCTGCTATAGAGCTCCAACCACATTGGGATGAATGTGAATGGTGACTGCACCTTCTCAGCCCAACTACATCAGTACCTGACTTTACTAACACACATCTTTGTGGCTGAATGTATCTCATTTAAATCTTCACAAAATCTACTGGAACATCTTCCCAGAAGAGTGGAGATTAGTAAAACAGCAAATGGAGACTAAATGTGGGAAAACACATACCGGTTTTATTGTCCAAAAAGCCTTACAGAGAAAAAGAGTCTATAGAATTCTAATGTATAAGTACAGTGCCTGTAAATTTGTCCCTTTTGATTGAGCCAGTGGTGACTGTGACAAGGAAAAACTCTCTGAGACTTCATGAGGAAGAAACCTTGAAAGGAACCAGACTCAAAAAGGAAACCCATCGTTATCACCAACACTGAATGTTCCATCATTGTTACCATTCAGTGATGGACACTCAAATGCAGAACTGTTCATACAAACTGCGGTCCTGATCCTGTTAATATTAATTACAGACCAAATCCATCCTCATAGTTCATCAAACTTCATGACCACCAAACTTTATTTTCTGATCAAAACTTTCCAGATTCAAAAGCTGAATAAAATATCAACGTTGCAACGAGTGCTGTTCTTTAAGGTGGTATCGATAAGATTCGAGACTAATGGTGGTAAGTGGTGGTGGTGGAAGAACATCGGCGGAAGATGACGAAAGGTCAGGAAGATCTTCAGCGACCATTCGGCTACTAGTGCATGAAGATCGTCGGTGAACGATCCGCATGATCTCACTTCCGCACTCGCCCTACTCGCCAGGTTTGTGGACTTCGCCCTCTTCCTGAGGATGAAGATCCAACTCAAAGGTCATGCTCTCATGATCTTTTAGATGTGACTACAGACCTTATTCAGAAGTTACATATATACATATAATACATATAATATTTATACAGCAGTGGCGCACGATGCATTTCATAGGCTATAGAAATGATTGCTGGTTCTAGTGCGAATGTTCCTTGATCTCCTCTTAAATGGAAGGTGGTTGAACAGTTTGTGACTGGAATGAGGGAAGATCCTGATTATGTTCTTTGCTCCTCACAAACATGTAGGTTTGTTGCAGATGATACCTCAGACTCTCGTTTTGTTTGCATATTTCTTAAATTTTGATTTGTATCTGAATGGGAATGACATCATATAGGGGCAAAGAAGTAGAAATTTCCACAGGAACAATGCAGTTCCTCAGTGACAGTGGACTCAGCAGGTACGCAACCCGACTCTGAAGATGAGAAACTTCCCTGGTGTAAGTTTGCTCACTGATTTTTTTTCTGTCATTTGAAGTTGGAAACTGACTTCTCATCAAACCCGTCCTTTAATTGGTAAGCAGCTTCATCTCGGTGAGAGAGCGACCGAGTGTTTTTTCCCTCCTTTCCTGCACATGCGTGGGCGCGACTGCCAGCGATCTCCTCCTCCATTTGTGCAGGATGAAATGCTCTGAATCCGTACATAATCCAGCAGGGATAAACAGCTCCCGCTAACAGACGGTGTGTGAATTAAAGCTGTCACCTGAGCCGCAGCGGTTGGTTCTGGTTTTGTTTTTGCGTGTGGGAGGGCAGGTGGGATTTTTTTTTTTTCCCTTTTTTTCCGCCTCGTTTTATGCAGAGAGAAGTCGTCAGCTTGTTAAAAACTTGAAGAACTTTTGCTCCATCACAACACTAATGAATCATTGCAGCGATTACAAAAGCAATTCAGCATGTCTTCACGCTCGCGTACGCTGTGCTCCGTAGGGTCGATGAGCAGCAGCCTGAGTTTAGGTTTACTGCACAGAACAGTTTACTGTAACGGTGAAAAAGTGAAAACAGTGAGTATCCAGGCGAACATCTCGCACCACATGAAGGGAAGCGTCTGGTCCCAACTCGCCTGCCAGCACCGGGTTCTGCTCCTGAGGAAAATAAAGGCCTGCTTCTGACGTGCAGCTCTTAAAACTTCTAGCGCTAATAACACCGGAGTTTTTATTAGCACCCTGACACGTCATGCTAACAAAAAATAATCCATTACAATTTTTCACTACATTACCTTTACACACACACACACACACACACACACACACACACACACACAGAGAGACTAAAAAGACCAAAAAGAGGGAAAGTTAAAGAAAAAACGAATTTATTTTGGTGACAGAAGCTTAAAAACATATGAGCATATTTACAGAATATGAGCATACTAGTGTTCTACTATTATTAGTGTTAATATTAGTAGCATTAGTAGAAGCAATAGTATACTAGTGTATAGTATAGTAGTATTAGTAGTAACAGTAGCAGTAATAATTATTGTACTAATACTAATAATTGCATTTGTAGTAGTGAGATATTAGTATACTTGTATAGTAATAATGATAGTAGTACTAACAGTAATAATTGTGTACTAGTATAGTAGTATCAGTAGTAGTAGAATTAATACTAGTAGTACTAACAGTAACAGTATAGTAGTATAGTATGATATAATATTATAGTAGTAGTAGCACTAATATCAGTAGTATAACAGTAATAATAATATACTAATGCTAGCATACTGTATACAGTAAAGTAGAATGGTATTGTATTAATAGTAGTATTAGTATTAAAACAATTAGAAATAACAGTAATTGTATATAGAATATTGTATAGTAGTATAGAAAAGTAGTATTGGTAGTGAAAGTACTAATGGTATTAATAGTAGTAATATGAGTAGTAGTATTAATTGTAGTACACTAGTCGTAGTAGTATAATATTATAGTAGTAGTAGTAGAAGCACTAACATTAGTGGTTCATATACTAGTAATACTACTTATACTAGTACTAATATTAACATTAGTACACTATTAAACTAATAACATACCGCTAGGTAGTAAAGTACTATAGTATAGTATTAATAGTAGGTATAATAGTATTAGAATCATTAGAAATAACATTAAAAAAAAGTATATAGTGCAGTGGTATACTAGTAGAAGATTAGTATATAGTATATGGTAGTAAAAGAACTAATAGTATTAGTGATATTAGTTTTAATATTAGATGTAATAACAGTAATAGTATTAGTAGCAGCATACTAGTCTTTAGTATAATCATATAGTGGTACTCTGTTATAGTAGCAGCACTAATATTAATAATACTAATATTACACAGTAGTATATTAGTATACTAATAGCATACTGTAGAAAGTAAAGTAGTATAGTATTAATAGTATTAATAGTAGAAGTACTAATATTTTACAATTTGAGGTATGTTTCGTGGTGCTGGCGCACAAACCCGTGTGACTTGTTACATGCCTGGAAGAAAAGGAATGATAATAACAATAATAATAAGCATGATAAGCATAATTAACAATAACAATGATACAATTATTATAATGATTATTAAAATACGTATTTAAAATTGAGATAATAAATAAAGAGCCACTAAGTGGTGATAATGTAAATAGTTTTATTAAAATGATTTATAACATTAATTAATGCAATTATTAATGAAACATCATTAATGTTATTATTAATTATATATATATATATATATATATATATATATATATATATATATATATATATATATATATATATATATATCAACCTGTTGACCTCCTGTACTGTGTCTTCTGTCCACTAGGTGTCAGTGTAACTCCGAGTATTTATAAAAAAAATTCGATTAATTTACATGTTTAAATCTCAGTCTAAACAAATTTAGTAAAAGAAAAACATATGGGTATATGAGATTTGCTAATCATTACATTCTGGTTTTATTTTACGCAACTTTCCCAAGTTTCCCAAATGTTTTCCTTTTTTTTTTTGCAGTTGTTACTATTAATACTACTCTTCGTTCTTATTCTTGATATTATTATCAGTACCTGGCTGAATCAATCCTCCTCTTAAAACCTTCATTATGACACCACGGCTCCAGAATCCATCAATTAACTCAGTATAACAGAGAGATTGTGAGAATAAACGTCATTACTAAAGTAAGAAACACATTGGACACAATTAGCAGAAGCATCAAATGAACCTGAGGTTTTTCCAGCATTTTTGTCTTCCTGGGGATTTGAAATGCCTTTTTAAGGAGCAAACAGCAAAAAGGAACAGCTTCAAGCAACATAGTCCATTTGACCCTGGCAACAGGTAAAGCCCGACATTTTATTGGATAGAAACGTCAACCTGAACCAATTGAGAGAAAACCTAAAAATGTACTATTGGGATCTGTAAAAGACCTTTAGTTTACATTTAAATTCGCAATTTGACTTTATAACACAATCTATCTGTAGAGCACTTTACAGAGATGAAGCAGTAATAAACATTTGATACGTTTGTTCCTTATAATTTTAAGTTTGTCCCCACTGAGTGACGATTGTGGCAAAGAAAAAGAATGAAGGTTATTCAACATTTCTGGTAGAGTGCTCAGGGAACGTGCAGAACAGCTAGCGGATGTCTTCACTGACATCTTCAACATCCTCACACACCCCTCACACACTCTCCTCACACACCCCTCACACACTCTCCTCACACACCCCTCACACACTCTCACACACACCTCACACCTCACACACCCCTCACACACTCTCCTCACACACTCTCCTCACACACCTCACACATCCTCACACACTCCTCACACACACCTCACACATTCTCCTCACACATACACCTCACACTCTCCTCACACACACCTCACATCCTCACACACTCCTCACACACACCTCACATTCTCCTCACACATACACCTCACACACTCTCCTCACACACCTCACACATCCTCACACACTCTCCTCACACACCTCACACATTCTCCTCACACACTCCTCACACACTCTCCTCACACACACACCTCACATCCTCACACACTCTCCTCACACACACACCCCTCACACTCTCCTCACACACACATGTAGCTCTATGTTATGTGATGCAGCTCTATGTTGTTTTATGTAGAACCAGGGTTCTAGAGAAACATCTTATTTCACTGTATACACAAAACTGGTTAAAATTACAATTAAACCCTTTTAACTTGACTTGAGAGAGAGAAGCAATGTGGATCTGAGGATACTCAAAAAAAAGCAGATAGCAATATTAGGGTCAGGTGTTCACACACGTTTGATTATATAACGTGTATAAATTAATAAATAGAAGAAGAGAGAGAGAGAGAGAGAGAGACAGAGAGAGAGAGAGAGAGAGAGAGAGAGAGAGAGAGAGAGAGAAGTAAGGCAGATTTTCAATGTGCAATACATCGGCCTGACACCAGGGAGCGTAAGAACCGTAAAGCAGATGCTTTTGTCCGAGCTTTCAGAAGGTTCTGGAAGGAGAAAGACTTAGAGTATGTGACTGAGACTAATTCTTTTCCTACACATGTCGATGTGGCTCTAACACACACACACACACACACACGCGTGTCTGCCAAGAGTATTGCTGAGTAAGGCTAATCTATAAACCATGTTTGCTCCTTACACACTTAATTTATATTCTCTGTATTTGCCTCAAACTCGGACTCCTCACTGAACATCTGACTGTGTTTGAGTTATTGTGTATTTATTGGTGGTGGTTGAAGAGACGAGGAGGTTGAGGAGAAGAAGATGGAGGAGGAGTGTTTATCTTAGAGTATTTAATAGGTTTCTTTTTATAGGTTTCTATCTTTATGACCTCTGACTCTTCTGGAATGAACATCTAAAGTCGTGCAGGTCGCTTTGGTTTGGGAACTGCACCGTCTCGGATCGCAAGACCCTGTAGAGGATCGCGAGGACAGCCGAGAAGATCATCTGAGTCTCTCTCCCCTCTGTCACGGACATTTACACCACATCCGCAAAGCACACAGTATTGTGGACGACCACACACACCTCTCACACACACCCCTCACACACCCCTCACACACCTCTCACACACACCCCTCACACACCCTCACACACCTCTCACACACACACCTCTCACACACACCTCTCACACACCTCTCACACACACCACACACACCTCTCACACACCTCTCACACACACACCCCACACACCTCTCACACACACCCCACACACCTCACACACACCTCTCACACCTCTCACACACACTCTCACACACCTCTCACACACACACCTCTCACACACCCCACACACACACCACTCACACACACCTCACACACCACTCACACACACCCTCACACACACACACCCTCACACACCACTCACACACACCCCACTCACACACACCTCTCACACACCTCACACACACCCCTCACACACCCCACACACACACCTCACACACACCTCACACACACCCTCACACACACCCTCACACACACCCCACACACACACCACTCACACACACCTCACACACACCTCACACACACACCACTCACGCACCATTCACACACACCTCACACACACACACCCCTCACACACCACTCACACACACTCTTCACCCTTCTACCATCAGAAAGGCATCCAGACTATGCAACAGTTTTTTCCCCTTAAGCCATCAGGTTCCTCAAAACATATAACTGAATTGAACTCACACTCACACACACACACACACACACACACACACACTTGCTCAACTGTGTGTTACAAATCCGAACTCCTCTTGATTGCTGCTATTGTGTTATTGCACAACACTGTGTTCTGGAGAAACTACACCAGCTACTGTATATATGGTTAAAATGACAATAGAAGCTTGATCATTCAGGGCGGTGGAACTCCTTATCATCACCACACTTACTTCATGTGATGCAACAATCCTCTGACCATCAGATAATACTAACCACAATGACAATAACACTGCACTCGTGTAAAGACCTCCACCGTTTTCTCCTGGTTCTTTTACTTCGTCGGGTTAGCCTGCATTCCTCCCACATAATCAGTGATCTATTAGTGATTGGGTTGAAGGACGATGAGATCATTTCACCTCTGCTGCTTCTCTTCAGGGAATCTATGTATCATTTATTAGTGTGTACAGTGACTCCACAAGGTTACACCAGATTGCTTGGTCTTATTTGGATCAGGTGTCAGGAGTCCAGATGGTGGAACCCTGGAACCCTTACAATCATGTGATCGATACGGGTCTGTTTACATGAGTCCGAAAGAGGAAGATGTGATTCTTTCGCTTTCTCTGAGGTTTTTCTGGGACTGATCATGAGTCCGATCGTGAGAACGATCCCATAATTAATCACGTGATGTGTGGCCACAATGAGCTCGAATGAAAGATTGTTTTATGATCATAGGGTGAGCTCTAGAGACACGCAGATATGATGCAGGAGATGAAATTTAGCAGATGAACGAATAAATGAATAATAATTTTTAATATAATCATTATGATCATTGCTGGTTTTAGTTCATTGTCATTTAATTACGTGTCATTCCCAATAGTTACTAATTATTATAACATTATATATATATATATATATATATATATATATATATATATATATATATATATATATATATATAATTTACTATTTCATCATACTTTTCAGGTCACGTGATCAAAAATAAAAAGCGCCTTTAACCCTTTGATTTTGTTTTGATTAACGTGGAGTGAAATTCGAGTGCCTTTTTCACGACTATCGATCGTTTTGACTTCTATTCGATATTTACCGTGGATTGAGGAAGTAAAACACGTGCACACGCGCTCACGTATTTCACACGCTGTGACTCATTTTCTGGCAAAGACAAGGCCACAATGAGTGACGGGCCATCTGTCCAATCAGAACTCTGGCGGGGAAAAGAGCGTCGGCTCACAGACCAATAGAAATGCGGGGGATTGGAAAAGAGGGCGGGGCCAGTGGCGTTTTCGTTCACTGTATACGGATAGGGGTGGGTTTTTTTCTTCCAGAAGACGCTCCCGAGGCAGTGTGTGATATCTCCTTTATTATTAGAGTGTGTGTTTGATTTCTACAGGATAAAGTCAGGTTACTCGGAGAGACAGGATTGAGATGTTACGGTTCAGGCGCGCTCCTCTGCTGCTGAAGGAGTTCTTTCACTTGAGCCTGAAGCGTCCGTTAGTTCAACTCGCGAGACGTCATCACGCGAACGCGCCGGGCGCTGATGGCCGGCTCGGACCGAACCAAGTGAGACGCGTGTTGGGCTCGGGATGCTTCTCACACCCTCCGGCGTGGCGCAGGACGCTGTGCACGAAGACGGAAGGAGTTTTAGAGCCCGGCGAGCAGCTGAAAAGATGGGGCGCTCCAAGAAGCCGCGACGGACAAGTAAGAACCCCTTTATAATGGCCAAAGTGGTGTGTTCCGTTTCTATGGCAACCACAGCGCAAGAGACCCCCACACACTACTCTCAATGAACTAGTACAGACCTGCGTGCATGTGGTCACGTGACACAGGTCTTGTACTTCAGCTATATGTATATATGAATGGTAAGGGGGTGGTCACGTGACACAGGTCCTGTACTTCAGCTATATGTATATATTAATGGTATGGGGGTGGTCACGTGACACAGATCCTATACTTCAGCTATATGTATATATGAATGGTAAGGGGGTGGTCACGTGATCCAGGTCCTGTACTTCAGCTGGTCATGTGACACAGGTCCTATACTTCAGCTATATGTATATGCAGGTTAAAGGGGGGTCCCAGGTCCTATACATGCATATATATATATATATATATATATATATATATATATATATATATATATATATATATGACCATGGGAGTGAGGGAAAGGGGGAGTTTAGAGAAAGACCAATAGGGAACAGGTACACAACATTACATTACACACTTCAACTACCCACCTGTGGTTCCTCTCACACCCAGTCTGTGAGAATTCTGCATTTATTGGCACTGGACAGCTCTGAGATGTGTGAAGAGCACATAGGAATTCTTCTGGTCAGGTGTCCACTAACTTTTGGCCAGAAACACAATTCTTTATCCTAGAGCAAGTTTTCTCTGATCATTTATATTTTTTTAATAAACAATTCAGTAAAAAAAAAATGATGTCTTTCTTAAATGAATGTGTACAAACATAAATATTAAATATTTTAGTATAAAACTAACAAATGAAGAACACCATTCAACATCTGTAAGCTTTTTTATTATTATTCTCAATGAAGATAAATGTTTAATTTTTTTGTATTTTTAATGTATTTATTTGTAAAATAATGCTGCTAAAACAAATAAAGAATAAAAAAAAAAAAATATATATATATATATATATATATATATATATATATATATATATATATATATATAAATGTAATTAATGCATTATTTCTTATTTATAAAATAAAAACAATTAAAACAGCCCCCAAAAAAAAAAAAAAATATATATATATATATATATATATATATATATATATATATATATATATAAAATATTGCCATTAGTGCATTATTTATCTTATTTATAAAATAATAATAATTAAAAAAAACAGTATATGAACTTAAACATTTACGGGCATCACTAAGATAAAATCACATTTTTTATTTTTAAATCAAAAATGACTGCATAATAAATTAATAATAACAAAACAAAACCCACAATTTAACATCAATGATTTTTCTAATCCTGAAATTCTGACAATTCTTTAGTAAAATTTTTAGTGTGTGTGTGTGTGTGTGTGTGTGTGTGTGTGTGTGTGTGTGTGAGATGATTTAGTCTACAATCAGAAAGAAAAAATGGCTGATAAAAAAAAGACCATCAGCAGCTTCACCTCAGAGATCTGTTCTGTTCTGTTTCTTTCACTCACACACTGTGGGTCATGAGAGCGCTGCTAATGTGGAGATTTCCATACCACACACACACACACACACACACACACACACACACACGTGGTACAGCGCAGTGTGATTAGATATGAGCAGTTGTGGATGTTTGGACAGCGAACCTCTCCACACCCCAGCTATCAATTCATTTATTCAGGTAAAATTCCAGAGACTGGTATTCAGTATTCACACACACACACACACACACACACACACACACACACACACACACACACAGAAAAAGCAGACTGTAGCCAGACTGAAGTATTAGTGTTTGGGTGTGTTTATTTCACAGTACTAAACGACTCAACTCATAATTATCTAAACAACTAATTAACCACACGATTAACCTACAAACAAACTAAACAAGTAAATAAACAACCAACAAACAAATCATAAGTAACCAACAAACAAACTAACCAAATAATTCTCAACTACCTCAACTACTTCATTCTCAACATGAATAACCAATTAACCAAATTATTAATTTACCAACCAGTTAACCACATGATTAACTAACCAACATACTAACTGTATGAGGAACCAACAACCCAATTAAGCACATGATCAACTAACTATCAGACTAACTGTATAAGTAACCATCCACACAATTAACCACATTCTTAGATTTCCACCCAACTAACTATCCACATGCTTAACTTATCATCCAACGAACTAACCAAACAACCAACCAACTATCCACAAGATTGATAGACCAATAAACAAACTAACCACATGATTAACTTACCAACCAAACAGCAACCAATTACATAAAAAAACAAGCAGCTGTGACGTGTGGAATGTTGAGTTTATGCAGGACATGAACACCTGGTTTATAATTAGCACATGCAGAATCCAAGTTCAAACACTCGCTTTTGAATCTTCTGTACATCCAGAACCTCTGAAAGTTGGAACGTCAGCGCTAGAAGCTCGGTGTCCATGTAGTTTCAGAGTCGAGCTGTGAAATGTTTAGCGGTTTCCTCGTCAGCGATGATAAAAACCCGGACGAGCTCCGTGTGTGTGTTAAAGCTCCTGCTGTGGTCGTGATCGTCATCAGGATGTTTTCTCTGATCATTTATATTTTTAATAAACAATTCAGTAAAAAAAATGATGTCTTTCTTAAATGAATGTGTACAAACATAAATATTAAATATTTTAGTATAAAACTAACAAATGAAGAACACCATTCAACATCTGTAAGCTTTTTATTATTATTCTCAATGAAGATAAATGTTTAATTTTTGTATTTTTAATGTATTTATTTGTAAAATAATGCTGCTAAAACAAATAAAGAATAAAAAAAAAAAAATATATATATATATATATATATATATATATATATATATATATATATATATATATAAATGTAATTAATGCATTATTTCTTATTTATAAAATAAAAACAATTAAAACAGCCCCCCAAAAAAAAAAAAAAATATATATATATATATATATATATATATATATATATATATATATATATAAAATATTGCCATTAGTGCATTATTTATCGTATTTATAAAATAATAATAATAAAAAAAAAACAGTATATGAACTTAAACATTTACGGGCATCACTAAGATAAAATCACATTTTTTTATTTTTAAATCAAAAATGACTGCATAATAAATTAATAATAACAAAAACAAAACCCACAATTTAACATCAATGATTTTTCTAATCCTGAAATTCTGACAATTCTTTAGTAAAAATTTTTAGTGTGTGTGTGTGTGTGTGTGTGTGTGTGTGTGTGTGTGTGTGTGAGATGATTTAGTCTACAATCAGAAAGAAAAAATGGCTGATAAAAAAAAGACCATCAGCAGCTTCACCTCAGAGATCTGTTCTGTTCTGTTTCTTTCACTCACACACTGTGGGTCATGAGAGCGCTGCTAATGTGGAGATTTCCATACCACACACACACACACACACACACACACACACACACACGTGGTACAGCGCAGTGTGATTAGATATGAGCAGTTGTGGATGTTTGGACAGCGAACCTCTCCACACCCCAGCTATCAATTCATTTATTCAGGTAAAATTCCAGAGACTGGTATTCAGTATTCACACACACACACACACACACACACACACACACACACACACACACACACAGAAAAAGCAGACTGTAGCCAGACTGAAGTATTAGTGTTTGGGTGTGTTTATTTCACAGTACTAAACGACTCAACTCATAATTATCTAAACAACTAATTAACCACACGATTAACCTACAAACAAACTAAACAAGTAAATAAACAACCAACAAACGAATCATAAGTAACCAACAAACAAACTAACCAAATAATTCTCAACTACCTAACTACATGAATAACCAATTAACCAAATTATTAATTTACCAACCAGTTAACCACATGATTAACTAACCAACATACTAACTGTATGAGAAACCAACAACCCAATTAAGCACATGATCAACTAACTATCAGACTAACTGTATAAGTAACCATCCACACAATTAACCACATTCTTAGATTTCCACCCAACTAACTATCCACATGCTTAACTTATCATCCAACGAACTAACCAAACAACCAACCAACTATCCACAAGATTGATAGACCAATAAACAAACTAACCACATGATTAACTTACCAACCAAACAGCAACCAATTACATAAAAAAACAAGCAGCTGTGACGTGTGGAATGTTGAGTTTATGCAGGACATGAACACCTGGTTTATAATTAGCACATGCAGAATCCAAGTTCAAACACTCGCTTTTGAATCTTCTGTACATCCAGAACCTCTGAAAGTTGGAACGTCAGCGCTAGAAGCTCGGTGTCCATGTAGTTTCAGAGTCGAGCTGTGAAATGTTTAGCGGTTTCCTCGTCAGCGATGATAAAAACCCGGACGAGCTCTGTGTGTGTGTTAAAGCTCCTGCTGTGGTCGTGATCGTCATCAGGATGTTTGAAAACTCTGAGTAAGAGAATCCTGCATCCCTACAGCACAGCACTCAGCCTGGTTAGAGCAGAGAGTCAAGTGGACACGTGTCACAACAGTTCACTCGGATTTCTAAAGCTTTTTCTCTCTCCTGTCTGTAATCAGTGTGTGTGTGTGTGTGTGTGTGTGTGTGTTTCTGGCTTGGTTGTAAAGAGTAAAGTTAGCATTGTTAGTGTGATTTATTACACATATCAGCATTGTGTATAAACATTGCCGGTGTTATCAGCTTCTGAGTGTTTGTTCACTTCAGTGGTACATGGCACAGCGTAATCACTCAGCACGGACTGATACACACGTTTATATGTTCCTGTACAGGTATACTGAAATATCAGTGCTCTCAGACCGGTGCTTCTCCAATCACTGATCAATAAGAACATCAGAACTAACTGTTGTATAAAGTCCATAAGTAATTCGTGAATATCCTGTTTACATGGATAAATGAGTTCATTACAATGTCTGATTAACTAACCACAACACAAACTAACCAAATTATAAACTAACCACAGCACTAACTAACCAAATTATAAACTAACCACAGCACTAATTAACCACACCACTAACTAACCAAATTATAAACTAACCACACCACTAACTAACCACACCACTAACTAACAAAATTATAAACTAACCACAGCACTAACTAACCACACCACTAACTAACCAAATTATAAACTAACCACACCACTAACTAACCAAATTATAAACTAACCACAGCACTAACTAACCACACCACTAACTAACAAAATTATAAACTAACCACAGCACTAACTAACCACACCACTAACTAACCAAATTATAAACTAACCACACCACTAACTAACCACACCACTAACTAACCAAATTATAAACTAACCACACCACTAACTAACAAAATTATAAACTAACCACAGCACAAACTAACCAAATTATAAACTAACCACACCACTAACTAACCACACCACTAACTAACAAAATTATAAACTAACCACAGCACAAACTAACCAAATTATAAACTAACCATCCCACTAACTAACCACAGCACAAACTAACCAAATTATAAACTAACCATCCCACTAACCAACCACACCACTAACTAACCAAATTATAAACTAACCACACCACTAACTAACCACACCACTAACTAACCAAATTATAAACTAACCACACTAACTAACCACACCACTAACTAACCAAATTATAAACTAACCACAGCACTAACTAACCACAGCACTAACTAACCACACCACTAACTAACCAAATTATAAACTAACCACAGCACTAACTAACCACACCACTAACTAACCAAATTATAAACTAACCACGCCACTAACTAACCAAATTATAAACTATCCACAGCACCAATTAACCACACCACTAACTAACCAAATTATAAACTAACCACAGCACAAACTAACCAAATTATAAACTAACCACACCACTAACTAACCACACCACTAACTAACCAAATTATAAACTAACCAGAGCACCAATTAACCACACCACTAACTAACCAAATTATAAACTAACCACAGCACTAACTAACCACACCACTAACTAACCAAATTATAAACTAACCACAGCACTAACTAACCACACCACTAACTAACCAAATTATAAACTAACCACACCACTAACTAACAAAATTATAAACTAACCACAGCACAAACTAACCAAATTATAAACTAACCACAGCACTAATTAACCACACCACTAACTAACCAAATTATAAACTAACCACAGCACTAACTAACCACTGGGGCTGCAGGATTAATCGAAAAATGAATCACGATCTCAAATCATACATACATTCGATCTTCTTTTTAAATGACGCCGATTCACGTGCATATATAGTATTTCCCTGTATTCAGATGCTGCATTCACGTGTTCACGTATTTACTTACAACAATCTAAGATGCTATATCAGTCAAACTTACTCACACTGTGTAAAACCAAACCCTATTTATTCACCAATCAGACCCGATCGTTTCTCTCCTCCCTCGTCCTTATTTGCGGCGTTCTGCTGTCACTCACGTGACGTGTATCAAAGCGGCAGACCCGAATACATTGGTGTATTTAGAGCGGTAACATAACTTGGTGGATTTAGAGCGGTAACATTGGTTTCATTCAAAAGAGAGGAAAAAATGAGCGCCAGTTCGGAAATTCCTGGTGGCGACGATGCAGCAACGTTGGTAACGAAAAAAGGAGCACATTGCACTGTGTGGAATTTTTCGGTTTAAACCTGACGATGATGCGCAACGAGTCGTAATCTGTAAGCAGTGCTTTGGCATTGTGGCAGCCCCGCAAGGTAACACCACCAATCTCTACAACCACCTCAGACGTCACCACAAAATACAGTACGAGTTAGCCATGAAAGACAAGGGAGCCACACCAAAAAATACCAGCCGCCAGACCACACAAACTTCAATAACTCAGACATTACACGGTGCATCCCCATACCCCTCAAGTTCCCAGCGGCACAAAGACATAACAAACGCCATCGCTTATCACCTAGCTAAAGACATGGCTCCTATAAACACTGTTGAAAACGAGGGATTTAAGGCAATGATAAAGACTTTAGACAAGCGCTACTGTCTGCCCTCTCGCAACTATTTTTCATCCGTTGCGTTGCCAGGTCTATATACTCAGTATCGCATGACAGTCGAGAAAGAACTGCAAAATGCAAATTACTACTACTTTTATTATACTTGAAAATCCTGTGTAGCACTGTTTTTACTTGAGTGCAATAAATGTTTTGGTTGAAAACATGAGAATCGTGTGAGAGAATCGTGATCTCAATTCCCATGGAGAAAAATTGTGATTCACATTTTAGCAAGAATCGTGCAGCCCTACTAACCACACCACTAACTAACCAAATTATCAACTAACCACACCACTAACTAACAAAATTAGAAACTAACCACACCATGAACCATCCAAATGATTAAGTAACCACACCACTAACTAACCACACCACTAATTATCTAAATGATTAACTAACCACACCACTAACTAACCACACCACTATCTAAATGATTAACTAACCACACCACTAACTAACCACACCACTATCTAAATGATTAACTAACTACACCATTACCCAACCACACCATTAACTATCCAAATGACTAACTAACCACACTACTAACTAACCACATGATTAAATTATTAAATAACTCACCAAGTAACCACATGATTAACTAAACAGATAACTAACCACAGGAGTGAATGCTTAACTAAGCTAAACACAAGCTAGAAACCGCATGAAACTGAAACTAAAAGTTGCATTTAATGTCCGATAGAAATCTTACCAGAAAGTTCTGCTGCTTCTGGAAAGGGTAAGGGAGCACCGCCGAGAGAGCAGCTCACTTCCTGTCATGAACAGGAAACCTTCTCTAAGTAATAGCTGGGATAAGAGCCAGGGTCCGTAACCTGACCACATAATCACACGCGAGTGTAACACTTAACTTCATAAACAAACAGCCACTGAGCTGTTTATTAGAGCTTTATCTGACAAGAACCAAACACACACACACACACACACACACACACAGCAAGGGAGTAGGAGCCACGTAGTCTCAGAAAACTAATACACTGCAATCTGAGAGTGGGATAAGGTATGGAGTAGAAGAGCTGTTTGTATGTGTGTAGTGTGTGTGTATGATTGAAATTGTGTATACATACACAACAAAGATTTGGGAAAAATGTAAATAAAAAAATAATTTGCAAAACTCAAACACATTTTTGTTTCCTCTCTACATGTAACCACAGTCTGTATATGTCGGTGAACTGAAGAGTCCAGTAAATGCAGTTTTTTGAGGGGATTGTTGTCTCAACTTGTGTCTTTTATAGGATTCCAGCTGTTTAACAGTCCTGGGTCTTCTTTGTCTTATTTTTCATTTCTTGATGTACCAATGTTTTTAAATGGTGAAAGGTCTAGACTGCAGACAGACCAGTTCAGCACCCGGACTCCTACTAAAAATCATGAGGTTGTAATGAATGCAGCATGCAGTTAGCAGCGTTTGGCTCAAATATCCAAGGCCTTTCTAGAAGAAGACATTTTCTGGATGGAAGCCAGGTGGTCGCTCTCCTCTTTAGTATGGAGGATGCTGCTTCTATGGTTTCCAAAAAGAATTAAAAATTTTGGTTTTATTTGTTTTCCACTTTGCCTTAGTACATATTAAATTAGTACTTTTTAACAATTACCTTTTCTGATGTGTCTGTGTGTGTGTGTGTGTGTGTGTGTGTGTGTGTGTGTCCTATTTATGTCTATATTTGCGTAACAAAACATTTTAACAGCCTTTTGACAGAATCTGAATTATGACTCCAAAACAGGATTTGAATTTCACACACACACACACACACACACACACACACACACACACACGCACTACCAGCAGTGTTACTATGATAGAGACCTTAAGGAAGGAGTCTCTAGTGTCAATCAGAGCAAATTCAAAGAGAACTCTGTCTCACACTGTCATAAACTGTAGTTTTTCACCAGGTTTGCACACACTGCAGGAGGGATTTTGGCCCACTCCTCCACACAGATCTTCTGTAGATCAGTCAGGTTTCTGGTCTGTCGCTGAGAAACACGGAGTTTGAACTCCCTCCAAAGATTCTCTATTGGGTTTAGGTCTGGAGACTGGCTAGGCCATGCCAGAACCGTGATATGCTTCTTACAGAGCCACTCCTTGGTTATCCTGGCTGTGTGCTTCGGGTCATTGTCATGTTGGAAGACCCGGCCTCGACCCATCTTCAATGCTCTAACTGAGGGAAGGAGGTTGTTCCCCAAAATCTCGCAATACATGGCCCCGGTCATCCTCTCCTTAATACAGTGCAGTCGCCTGTCCCATGTGCAGAAAAACACCCTAAAGATGATGCTACCACCCCCATGCTTCACAGTAGGGATGGTGTTCTTGGGATGGTACTCATCATTCTTCTTCCTCCAAACACGTTTAGTGGAATTATGACCCAAAAGTTCTATTTTGGTCTCATCTGACCACATGACTTTCTCCCATGACTCCTCTGGATCATCCAAATGGTCATTGGCAAACTTAAGATGTGCCTGGACATTTGCTGGTTTAAGCAGGGGAACCTTCCTGTGCATCTAACAGGTGCATCTAATTTAGGATAATAAATGTAGTGGAGGTGGACATTTTAAAGGCAGACTAACAGGTCTTTGAGGGTCAGAATTCTAGATGATAGACAGGTGTTCAGAAACTTATTTGCAGCTGTATCATACAAAAAAATAGTTAAAAAATCATATATTGTGATTTCTGGATTATGTCTCTCACAGTGGACATGCACCTACGATGACAATTTCAGAACTCTCCATGATTTCTAAGTGGGAGAACTTGCAAAATAGCAGAGTGTTCAAATACTTATTTTCCTCACTGTATATATATATATATATATATATATATATATATATATATATATATATATATATATATATAGCTGACAGACACAAAAACACTCATCGTCACTTGGCAACCACACACAAGTTTTTTCAGCACACACACATGCAAACACACACACACACACCTCCGAGCTGTCTTTCTGTCTGTCTGTCTGTCTGTATAGCTGTCTATTTATTATAGGGTTTTTGAAATGTGACCACAGACCTTTGCTCAGCATCTGAGAGCATTTACATGCATTTGGCAACCATAATTAATACAGTGTTTACTAGAGACAAGTGTGTGTGTGTGTGTGTGTGTGTGTGTGTGTTTGAAAATAGGTTACTGTGTGGGTTTTATAAACAGTGTACTCTCTCTTCAACCCAGGCAGAGGCACAGTGTCATCTTTGTGTGTGTGTGTGTGTGTGTGTGTGTGTGTGTGTGTGTGTGTAGGTGTGTGTGTGTGTGTGTGTGTGTGTGTGTGTGTGTGTAGGGGGAGATAATAAGATAATAAGAGTCAGACAGACAGACACAAGACGTCAGTAAGGAAAAAATAACTATGGAGGCTGGTAAAACAGGTGTGTGTGTGTGTGTGTGTGTGTGTGTGTGTGTGTGTGTGTGTGGACAGTTAAACCTGATCCAAATCTTTAAAATGTAATTTATGTAACATGGGGTATAAGAGGAACGGAGCCTCCACCTCCTACACCATCACCATCCACCTCATCACTCACCTCCACCTTCTACACCATCACCATCCACCTCATCACTTACTTCCACCTCCTACACCATCACCATCCACCTCATCACTTACTTCCACCTCCTACACCATCACCATCCACCTCATCACTCACCTTCACCTTCTACACCATCACCATCCACCTCATCACTCACCTCCACCTCCTACACCATCACCATCCACCTCATCACTCACCTCCACCTCCTACACCATCACCATCCACCTCATCACTCACCTCCACCTCCTACACCATCACCATCCACCTCATCACTCACCTCCACCTCCTACACCATCACCATCCACCTCATCACTGACCTTTACCTCCTACACCATTACTAGATATGAGTTCTTTCCAATTATTTGGAATTAAATTCCTTCATTTATTCCTTCATTCAGTTGTGTGTAATGTGTATGTATAATCTGTGTAACGTGTGTGTGTCACGTGTCTCATCCATGTTTTTGTTCTCTTTTTGTTTGTGTGTGTCTTCATCACCATGTGCCGTGTCCTGTGTGTGTTCTTTGTAAGTATCAGTTCAATTTATTGCATTTAATTTAGCCACAGATGCTCTTCATCCCCCTTCTACTTTGGTGTAGTGTGAATGTGTGTGTGTGTGTGCCCATGTGAGCATCCATGCGGTGTGTTCGTGTGTGTGTGCATGTGTGTGTGCGTCTGTGTGTGCCTGTGTGAGCATCCACGCGGTGTGTTTGTGTGTGTGTGCATGTGTGTGTGTGCGTCTGTGTGGGCCTGTGTGAGCATCCACGCGGTGTCTTTGTGTGTGTGTGCATGTGTGTGTGCCTGTGTGAGCATCCACACGGTGTGTTTGTGTGTGTGTGTGCATGTGTGTGTGTGCGTCTGTGTGCGCCTGTGTGAGCATCCATGCGGTGTGTTTGTGCGTGTGTGTGTGTGTGTCTGTGTGCGTGTGCGCCTGTGTGAGCATCCATGCGGTGTGTGTGTGTGTCTGTGTGCGTGTGCGCCTGTGTGAGCATTCATGCGGTGTTTGAAAAGCTCCGTGAGAAAGACAGCCAAAACACAGAGCTGCTCATTCAGATCAATTTGTTTTTCTATGTAACACCGTGTCTCATAGAGGTGTGTGTGTGTGTGTGTGTGTGTGTGTGTGTGTGTTAGGAGAAGGAAGGCAGGAATTATGCCGAGTCTGGAAGATCTTCTCTTCTACACCATTGCAGAGGGACAGGAGAGGATTCCAGCCCATAAGTTTATAACGGTCAGTAATAGACTCTCACACACACGTTTCCAAGTTTGTTTGCTCATAGGTTATCTACTGTGTACAGGTTATCAGACTTGTATACACTGGATCTCACACACACACACACACACCCACGTAACACACTTACTGTACAGCATGACGTGTGTGTGTTAACACACACTCCCAAAAACAGAAATATGTTCAGTAAATTCAGCAATTTCAAACTCCTATTTCAATCTCTCAGTATCAGTGTCTCAGTATCAATGTCTCAGCATTTCAGTATCACCGTCTCAGTATCAGTGTCTCAGCATTTCAGTATCACCGTCTCAGTATCACCGTCTCAGTATCAATGTCTCAGCATTTCAATATCACTGTCTCAGTATCATCATCTCAGTATCACTGTCTCAGTATCAGTGTTTCAATGTCTCAGCATTTTAGTATCACTGTCTCAGTATCACCGTCTCAGTATCACTGTCTCAGTATCAGTGTTTCAATGTCTCAGCATTTCAGTATCACTGTCTCAGTATCATCATCTCAGTATCACTGTCTCAGTATCAGTGTTTCAATGTCTCAGCATTTCAGTATCACTGTCTCAGTATCACCGTCTCAGTATCACTGTCTCAGTATCAGTGTTTCAATGTCTCAGCATTTCAGTATCACTGTCTCAGTATCACCGTCTCAGTATCACCGTCTCGGTATCACCGTCTCAGTATCACCGTCTCAGTATCAACGTCTCAGTATCACCGTCTCAGTATCAGCGTCTCAGTATCAATGTCTCAGAATTTCAGTATCAGTGTCTCAGTATCACCGTCTCAGTATCAGGATCTCAGTGTCTCAGTATCAGTGTCTCAACATTTCAGTATTAGTGTCTCAGTATCAGTGTTTTAGGATCTCAGTGTCTCAGTATCAGTGTCTCACTATCTCAGTATCTAAGTGTCTCAGTGTCTCAGTATCAGTGTCTCATTATCTCAATGTCTCAGTATTTCAGTGTCTCAGTATCAGTGTGTCAGAATTTTAGTATCAGTGTCTCAGTATCTCAGTGTCTCACTATCTCGGTGTCTCAGTATCTCAGTGTCTCAGTATCAGTGTCTCACTATCTCACTGTCTCAGTATCAGTGTCTCACTATCTCAGTGTCTCAGTATCAGTGTCTCACTATCTCATTGTCTCAGTATCAGTGTCTCAGCATTTCAGTTTTCAGTGTCTCAGTATCACCATCTCAGTATCAGGATCTCAGTGTCTCAGTATCTCAGGATCTCAGGATCTCAGTGTCTCAGTATCTCAGTGTCTTAGTATCTCAGTGTCTCAAGGTGTGTGTGTGTGTGTGTGTGTGTGTGTGTGTGTGTGTGTGTGTGTGTGTGTTTCCAGGCACTGAAGGCCACAGGTTTGAGGACAGGAGATCCCCGTCTGAAGGAGTGCATGGAGATGCTGAAGGTGACCCTGAAATCCACATCAGATGGAGTGATGCTGGACCGACACAACTTTAAGAAGTGAGTATACACACACACACACACACACACACACACACACACACACATCTTGAGGAGTTTCACACTCTGAGACTTGAATCACAAATTCCTCACACTGACACAACCTTCTCATCATGGTGACAAACTGCTCATGCTGTTGGTCACAAATCAGTTTGAAATTCATATAGAGTACACAGTGTGTGTGTGAGCGTGTGTGTGTGTGTGTGTGAGCACGTGTGTGTGTGTGTGTGTATGTCTGCGTGTGTGTGTTCACTGCTTTATCAGGACCTTACTGTAAGTGACTGATTTCACTTACAGTCATGGCCAGAAATATTGGCCCCTTCTCTTTCACTATCTGCTGCAGGTCATGGAGATGTGAAGGACACCTTTTCCCAGCTGGAGTTTTAAGATTTCTCCACAGATGTTCTCTGGGATTCAGTTCTGGACTCATTGCTGCATTTCAGAAATCTTCAGCGCTTTGTTTTTAACCATTTCTGAGTGCTGTTTGAAGTGTGTTTGAGGTCATTGTCCTGCTTGAAGACACATGACCTCTGGTGAAGACGCAGCTTTTTGACACTGGCTGCTACGTTGCCCCCAAAATTCTTTGGTGATCAACAGATTTCATGATAGCGTTCACACAGTCAAGGCCGCCAGTGCCAGGAGCAGCAGAGCAGAAACAAAAACCCCAAAACATCTTAGAAGCTCCACCATGTTTGGGGCTGTTCTTTTCTTTTCTGTAAACACTGCCATGACGTCCTTTAACAAAAAGCTCTACGTTTGTCTGATCGGTCCACAGTATCTTCTCCCAGAAGGGTTGTGGGTTTATCACACAAGTTTTGGTAAACTCTTGGGTTTTATGCAACGTTAGACTAGTTCCTCACGCAGAAATAGTTCCTCACAGTGATCATAATATTGCTTCTATTGGTATATTATAGTTCTTTTAGTGATTGAGTAGGAAATGGGATCCATATACTATTGTATTTCATCATTCTCCTCCTCCTTCCCCTCCTCCTCCCTCTGCATGTGTTCCTCCTCCTCCTCAGGTGTGTTCAGAGTAACATTGTGCTCCTGACCCAGGCTTTCCGGAAGAAGTTTGTAATCCCTGATTTCATGGCTTTCACCACAAACATAGACGAGCTTTATGAGACGGGCAGAAAGTTGTCTGGAGGTCAGGTATGAGACGTTCCACACCCGTTCCACCTCGCTTCCTCGTACCATTCAGTCTGGAGTCTCATGCTGTGTTTGTGTCTCAGGTGGCGGACTACATTCCTCAGCTGGCCAAGTTCAGCCCTGACCTGTGGGGTGTGGCTCTGTGCACGGTGGACGGACAGAGGTGAGGACAGGACTCACGTACACCAGGCACACCAACACCTGAACACGTTTCTGTATCATAATCACGTTAGAAACAGTGTGTGAAAAGCTCTGTAGATGTTTCAGTTGAACCTTGAACACTCAGGTGAGCAGCTGCAGATTATATTTTAGTTTTTGTTTCTGTTTATTTTCCAGATTACAGCATTTCACAACTTCTAAGCAATAAACACATTTCACACGTTTACACGTGCACCTCACCTCCTTCCTTAACTCTTCGTTTAGTGTACTATAGCTTCATGAAGATCCCAAGTGGCCTGCTATAGAGCTATCGAACACCTCTGGGGTGTGTGTGAACGCTGACTGCACCCCAGGCCTTCTCACTTCACCTAGATCATTACCTGACTTTACTAACACACATGTGGATAAACAAGTGTCCATAAAATCTAGTAGAACATCTTCCCAGAAGAGTGGAGGGTGTTGTAACAGGGAAATGGAGACTAAATGTGGGCAGAGGGTTTGGTGTCCACATACTTTTGGCCTACACAGAGTGGGTTAATGGTTAAAGGGTTCTGCAGGGTGTGTTTATAAAGGTGTATGATCTGAACCTCTCTCCCCTCTGTGTGTGTGTGTGTGTGTGTGTGTGTTTAGACACACTGTGGGCGACACCAAGGTGCCGTTCTGTCTGCAGTCGTGCGTGAAGCCTCTGAAGTACGCCATCGCGGTGCACGACCACGGCACCGAGTACGTGCACCAGTTCATCGGCAAAGAGCCAAGCGGCTTACGCTTCAACAAACTCTTTCTGAACGATGACGGTGAGTTCCTCCTCCTCCTCCTCTTGCTCCTCCTCCTGTTTTTCCTCCTCGTATTTCTACTCGTTTTTGAATTCTGTGGTTTTACATGATATGATACACATCATCTGGTCCTTCCCAGGTGTTAGAACGAGGTTAATGGAAATGTAGAAGCCATGTGTGATAAACTAAGAACCAAAGGTGTATTTACAGAACTGCATCACAAGTTCAAGTCACAACTTCCAGTATGACTGGAGGAAAAGTACCATGTCAGTGAAAAGAATTCCCAAGTGGCAAGAAGAAATGCTCTTCCCCCGATGATGGAACAGGAGCTGTAAGACCTGCTCTATAATTAGCCTTTACGAGCTTTTGATTTGTGTCGTTTATGAAGGTGATATCGGCTCTTCCGCGGGATAAACAAGACCAAGTCCACACTAAAACCTTTTCTTTTGAACACGCATATTTCGTCTTCCGTCCACAAGGAGACGCCGTTTTCATTCAGCGAATAAAACCAGTTTTCACTGTGAAAACGGAGGCTTTCCAGAAAGTAAATGTAGCTACTCGATTCCTACTGTACAAATATGTCCACTTCCTGTTGTAGTCGTTTACGCCAGTTTGGGGTATTTATAATGCACTCTTTACCAGTGATTCTCTTGATATAAATACACTTTTTTTGGAAAAAAAAAACCTATATACCGTATTTTCCGGACTATAAGCTGCTACTTTTTCCCCACGCTTTGAACTCCGCGGCTTAAACAATGAAGCGGCTAATTTATGGATTTTTCCTGGGTTTTTCCCGGTTTCACAAACTTCAAGCCAAAAAACTGAACCCCATAACATTAGACCAATGAAATTGCAGAACGGGTTCAGGTGAACCAATGAAACTCTTTATATTAAATCAGATGCGCTCCCACTGAATCGGGCCGCACCACATCATAAATATGGATGATGTTCCTCTGACGTTTGACCTGCCGCTCACTCGGACTGTCTACAGGAAATGTGAATCATTCAACACGCTGAAAACAACCGGGCATGAAAACACACTTCACCTGTGTTCTGAGCTGCACGGCATCGGGAGAAAAGATTCACCGATGGTGATTTTTAAACGCACGACGATGCCAAAAGAAAAACTAGAGAGAGAGAGAAATAGTTGTGAAAGGAAGGAGGAAGACAGTGAACAATGACTTTCTTGGTAGGCTACTGTTTAGATACAAGCCGTGTAACAGACACTGTCTTTCATTAAAGCCTGTGTAAAGTTCATTAGTATCAGTGTAGACACGGCTTATAGACAGGTGCGGCTTATTTATGTTCAAAATAAACATCCTTGTCAAATTCAGTGGGTGCGGCTTATATATGGGTGTGTTTAATAGTCCGGAAATTACGGTAATTAAAATAAATTGGAAAATTAAATGAAATAGTGTTCATTTGTTAGACTATGTTTGGGTAATAAACGTGTGTGTGTGTGTGTGTGTGTGTGTGTGTGTGTGTGTGTGTGTTCTGGTATAGCCATAAACGGCAGGCGGAAACACGCGTACAGGGACATGAGCGTTTTCAGACGTGTGGATGAGCGACTTTTGGAACACGATTGAAAAAAGAAAGCATGGACGCGGATCGTTTTTTGATAAAACGTCGTATGCAAATTTATCCAGATTAGCGTAGGCATATCTGGAATGTGTTGTTTTTTTTTGGTTGTTTTTTAAAATAAGTGATCCATCTTGTTTTCATTCCTAAAAGATCTTCTGATTCAAGAAATGAAAGTGTAACGCGGTGCCGATGATAAGGCGATAAGAGGCGGGGAACAGCAGGGCGTGGACGAAAGATCTTCCTGTCCGTCCTCGGTCGGAATGTACAGTGGGTCAGGGGCAGGTCAGCGCTTTGATTTAAGAGTGACAGGAAGTGATGCAACCCCTGAAGAATTCCAAAAAAGCCTGAGTTATTTCCTTTCTTGAACTCCGGCCCGGAACCAAGTATACGTGATGTGGAGAAACTTTCCGGGGCTTGTGGAGGTTTTTTATTTGTCATAAACGTAGTTATGTACAGAATACAGGTTGCAGTAAAATGGAAACCCGATCGACCGCTTGGAAAATTGTGCATTCGATAAAAGGGACTATAAATATTAAATATGAGAAATTATGAGGAAAAAAAAAAAAGAGAAATTATATTCGATAATAAAGTGGTAGTTAAAATAATGCAAAAAATATTTAACTGTGCGAAAGGGAAGTTCAGATTTTTTTTTATTTTATTATTTAAAATCCTTTTCTTTTTTTGGGGGGGGGGGGTATTTATTATTAGTTTGATTAGTTATTTTCTTTAGAGAAATATTTGTATTATTTTATTAAGTTATGTATTTATTTATTTCAATATGGAATGTTTCATTTTACCCACGAAGTGGCAGCTTGGTGTGGCCGGGATTTGAACCTGATTCGGATCGAAAGTGTTGAAGGCTGGGGCTTGAACCCCGGACATCATGATCAGTAACCCAAAGCCACCAAACTATTGCTCTTATAGTTACATGTGATGTTATAAAGTGTCCCCAGCTTCCATTTCTCTAAACATTTCCCGCTTAAGTTTCCCTCTGCCCTGAAAAACCCCACAGCACTGAGACTGGAGACTCCATCCATCAAATGCTGCACAAACATCTAACAGACACTTTCTTAAAAGCTTTAAAAAAAATATATGAATTGCTATGGAAACACCTCATTAAAGAATCACACTGTCTGACCAATCAGAATCCTGAACTGGCAGCGCTGTTGTGTAACCGTTGCGTTGTTTCTCTTCTCAGATAAACCTCATAACCCCATGGTGAACGCCGGAGCCATCGTGTGTACCTCTATGATAAAGGTAAGCATATACCTGGTCTCTGCCTCCAAACCGTTCGAGTGTGTGTGTGTGTGTGTGTGTGTGTGTGTGTGTGTGTGTGTGTGTGTGGTCGGATCGTTCCTAACTGTACTCACAGAACATAGCGGACTTCTATCCGAGTTTAGCTTCTTACATCGTTCTTCTGATTATAATGTATAAAGAATAAATACATGTAGGATTTACGAGAGGATTCACGATGCACGTGAATGAGATACATGAGCCCTCGGAGTGCTTTTCATTGCCCGGCTGTCCAACCCAGACAACATCGTTCATCCTCCATGAAACAATAACAAGAAGAAGAAGAATTTTATTTTGTCTTTCCTCAGTTCTCTGGCTTCACTGATTATTATACACACACACACACACACACACACACACACACACACACACACACACACAAAACAGCCTCACTGCTAACTATTATGAAAGAAACATAGTGTCCTTAATGTCCATATGCTTACCACTGTAAGTGTGTGTGTGTGTGTGTGTGTGTGTGTGTGTGTGTGTGTGTGTGTGTGTGTGTGTGTGATTGAGCATTTGTTGATTAACTATACAAAACACACACACAAACACACAGACTCCATCAACACTGATTTATTATGTTTTAAAATCCAGAGATCCAAATGTGAAATTATATGCAAATATATTCGTGTGTATTTTGCACACATACAAATACAAACACATACAAAATGATAAATGTTTAAATTTTTAAGAATTTAATGACTCTTCCTAATATATATTTAATTTTAACAAATTATATGCAATATTTATATAAAATTATAATTTAATAATTTACATATTTTATATAAATTTTAACATTGAGTTATGAAACTTTCATTATAGGTGAATAGTAATAATAATAATAATAATAATAATAATAGAATTAAATATTTTTTATTTTTTATATAGTGTAACAAAATTATTTAGAAAAAGAATAACTGGGTTTGTTTTATTATTAATAATAATAATAATAATAATAATAATAATCTTGTACGTTGTGAATGAATCTCACTTGATATTAAGGTCAAGCTCCAGATTTCTAGAGAAGCTCTGACACTGGAGACATCCATCCATGAAGACATCCATAATATGAAAACGCATCTTTTTACACATTTTTAGTGAAATATAATTATTAATGTCCAAACCGGAATTTTCCAGCCGTATCAGGTTCTTCCTATAAACTGTTAGTTGTAAACTTGAAAGCACACAATTGTATAAGACGTCACGCCCCAAAATCTAGTGGAGTGAATAAATCTCAAATGGGAAGTTCAACAAGGACTTTTTTGTTCCATATTGTGTATCTGTTTGTTTGAAGATCCAAAAGAACCAGTTTAATAATTCAGAATTTGATCCTGAATTTGGTGGTCTATTCTATATGGACGCAGGTTTGGAGACTCCTGACCATGCGCTTCTTGAACATCTCATTCCACACTCAGTCCCCACTGGCACTGATAATGACCTTCACTCCTCTGGGAAGATGTTCCACAAGATTTTGTGGAGATTTTTGTGACATTCATTCAGTCCCAAACATGTGTGTTAGTAAAGTCATGTAGGTGAGGTGAGGAGGGCTGAGGTACAGTCAGCATGAACAATTCATCCCAAATGTGTTCAATAGGGTTAGAGATTTATTGCAGGAGATATTCCTTATCTTCCAACCCATGTAAAGCATCTTCATGGAGCTGGCTTAGTGTGCACATAGGTATTGTCATGCTGGAACAGGTTTGGGTCTCCTATTTCAAGTCCAAAGATGTCCTATACAACTGTGTGGAGAACAGTTCGGAGAAGAACCACAAATGGCTGGAAAAGTCAGTTGTCCTCAAGACTTGGGCCATCCAGTGTGTAATCGATATCTCCTTTGTTATTCCATCAGCACCTTCATTTTCACTCTCTGTGCACAGCCTGCTCTCATTTTTTCTTGTTGGATCATGAAACAGGAAGTGCTGCAAAACGCTCATTCAAACAAATGCATTAAAATACTCAAAGAATTACATTCCACTCGCCGGATCATGTTTATTTGATCTTTGTGCTTAATTATGTCACATTGATTACTCATGAATGATTGAATAAATGTATGAAGTGTGTGTGTGTGTGTGTGTGTGTGTGTGTGTGTGTTTGCTGTGTGCTGAAGTGTCATGGGATCATTAGGTACCACGTTAGCTCCTGAGAATTTGCCCCCTTCGTGCCGCGAGTGCTCCGTGCGGGCTGCCGTGTGCAATGTGGTGATGAAGGCTTTCTCTGTATGCTTTTTTCCTTTATGTTGTTGCATATTTTACAGACGTAGGAACTGTGGGAATTTTTGACCGCTGCAGCAGGTCAATGACGTTGGTAATCTTTTCCTTTCCATTATTTCCTCCTTCCTCCCCCCCCTCATTGAAACAAACCGGGATACACTGAGCTCTCGATATCACAGTGTGCCCCTTTATGCTCTAAACTTAACAACTTCTCTGATTCTTTTCCCTTTTTTGTCATGAAGCTTAGAATCTTGACCGAAAAACAAACCTTTTTGCTTTACATGAAGCAAACATACAGTATAATCTAGAGCATGATGAGAAATCTCGGGCTCTGGGAATAAATCCTAGACATCTGCACCAATGTCTAACTTTCGACTCCTGCAGGGCCACAACACCTTACTGTTCAATGTTTCATTACTGCAGCATACATGCCAACTGGAACAACTTCATCATTGTTCAGCGTCTGTCATTGTTTAAACCCCTACTGACACAATATTATAACTGAAACGTCTTCCTCTTGTTGACACTGACATGACTGAAATCCTTCTTGTACCAAGTAAATTTCAAAACTCCTTTCCTGCAACATTTGTTATTTTCGAAATCCTGAGAGACTCATTGTCATAACTAAAACCCCTACCTGTACCATTAGTCATTCTCAAAACCCTTACCTAAAACTAAAACCCCTACCTGTATCTTCAGTCATTCTCAAAACCCTTACCTAAAACCAAAACCCCTACCTGTACCTTCAGTCATTCTCAAAACCCTCACCTAAAACCAAAACCCCTACCTGTACCTTCAGTCATTCTCAAAACCCTTACCTAAAACCAAAACCCCTACCTGTACCTTCAGTCATTCTCAAAACCCTTACCTAAAACCAAAACCCCTACCTGTACCTTCAGTCATTCTCAAAACCCTTACCTAAAACCAAAACCCCTACCTGTACCTTCAGTCATTCTCAAAACACTAACCAGCAAATGACCAAACTGACACTTGTACCTGCACCATCCCTCATTCTCAAATCCCTAATCGACCACTTTTACAACCCGAAACCACTACCTGTACAATCCGTCATTCTTAAACCCTACCTAACAACCGAAACCCGTACTTGTACCATTTTTATTTTTTTAAATCTTAATCATCAACTAAAACCAAAACCAGTACCTGTACCATCTATCATTCTCCAAACCCTTACTGGCAACCCAAACCCTTACCTGTAACATCTTTCTTAAAACCCCAATTGATAAATGATACATCCCAAAGTCCTACCTGTACCATCAGTCAATTTTAAAATTTAATCAACAACCGAAACCCGTACCTGTACTGTTTGTCTTTCTTAAAACCCTAATCGACCAAAGATACAACTGAAACCTGTACCTGTACCATCAATGTAAAAACGCCAATCAACGCATTGTCATAATCGAAATCCTTTCTTGTGAAATTGTTATTGCGCAGACCACAAATGACAGAAACGAGTACTCTTCCTGTGTCATCTGTATTTGTCAAAAACTAAATGGATAAATTATCCCAACCGAAACCCTTACTTGTACCGTCTGTCATTTTTAAAACACCAGTGATTTGTTGTTCTAACTGAAATCCTTCCTGTCATTGTCTGGACCATAAAAAAACACAAGAAAATGGTTCCCCTTCCTGCACCATCTGTAATTGTCGACTCCCAAATGGTCACTTTTCTTCGTCACATTTCTTTCTTACATACATTGTCTTAACCAAAACCCCTTCCTGTTCCATCTGTCATTGTTGAAGCCACAATGGATTCATTTCAGTAGCTGAAAAGCATCCTGGTTCTCTTTGTCATTGTCGACACCCGTTTGACTTCATTGACACTGTACCGCTAAACCCTTTTTAGAACATGGTCATAGCGGGCATAGTTGATGGCTTAAATGACATTAAAAATGGAGCGTAGTTTGCAATTTTTAATGTGACCTTTACATCAAAACCCACTCAAAAAGATGAAACAACAGTAAACTGGTGGTCAGAATTGGTGGCCCTGCAGAATTGTTGAATTGTTGTTAGACACCTCTATTAATAGCTCTTTCTTTTGAATCCTAGTCCACTTCTTCACTGTCTGTCACTGCAGATCTCTTTCAGTCTTCCAACCTTTGAATTTTTTATCCTGTCAGCACACCTACTAGTAGGGGTCGGAAAACTAATCAGTTCTCTCTAGTATTTGCCATCAGTACGCAAAAAAGTACCTCCTTATGCAGAAAACAAAAGAAGGTTTGTAAAGTTTGACATAACAATATGTCTAATATGTGTCAGAAGTTTTCTCTGTGTAGAGTTCCTTATTCTGAGATTTGACTTAACACTAATTTTTCGCATCCGTGTTAACTAGCGTCCAGCCTTTGACAGAATGAAAATCGTTTAGACAACCAGCGTAATAAATGGTACTAAGGTACTAAGCATTTGAATAAACACCAATCAGCCATAACATTGACACCAGGTGACGTATAACGTTGATTATATCATTACCTATAACATCTGAACATCTGGTTCCTCTCAGGGTTTCTTGCTCATGCCATCTCAGGGAGTTATTTCCTTGCCACAGTAGCCACTGTTTTGCTCATTAGGGGCACAATTACAATTATAAGGAACAAACTTATACGTGGTGGTATTACAAAGTTTCGAGACTAGTTTTGTAACATGCCAACTGATGGCAGCAAAAGACTGCATGCACAATCACAGGCAGCACTGACTTTCATCAGCCAGTGTGACAAAAACCTTCTTCCTGTAAACTGGGAGCTGTTCAGGTGGTGCTATTCTGACCATGTTCATTACCACGTCTGCTATTCTGACCACGTGTGCTCTCTGTCACCGAGCTCTCTGAGCTGAGTTTCTCATCGGAAACATGATCTCTCTTCTGCACAAATCCTACTCACCAGATTTGGCTCCTGCAGACTTTGCCCTCTTCCTGAAGATGAAGATCCAGCGCAAAGGTCGCCATTTTGACACTATTGCCGCGATCCAGTGCAAATTGCAGAAGGTGCTTGACACCCACTGAAAAGAAGACTTCTAGGACACATTCCAGAAGTGGCATGAATGCTGGGATGAAGTACCACCCAGATTAGGACTTTTCCCTTTCTATTCTAGTTCCTCTCAAGGTTTCTTCCTCATGTAGTCTCAGGGGGTTTTTCCTTGCCACAGTTGCTACTGGCTCGCTCTTTAGGGATAAACGTACAATTATAAGAAACAAACTTATAGGCACTAAACTTCTTTTATGCAGCTTTATAATCACTTTATCTCTGTGAAGCTACTCTGAAACAATGTCTATTGTTCTGTGGGGTCCAGGCTTCGAGAGCTCAGTAGAGGGAACTACACAATAATTGACAGGTGGCTTATGTTATGGCTGATCAGTGAAGATTATATGAACATTTATTTATTTTGAAAAAGGCCATTCGTGAATCTTCTTCTTCAATACCCCCTACTAGCCAGGGCAGTATATTGTTGATTCTGTAACTTTTGCACAAAGTAGCTCAAAAATAAAAACCAGCAATTGCCCAAGAGCGCAAACCCATCATACAAGTGCAAAAATTTCGCCCATGAAAATGCTCTGACCGTTCGGAAATGTGTGATGTATTTTGTACTAAACATTTGAACATCTTTAAGAGACACCACCTGTCGCTAATCGCTTTAGGGTATTAGGCTCATGCAGAACTTCGGCCCATATATGTCTTTCATTGTACTCTTCACACTAGCGGGTGACAATTCGCTCGTGATGTTTGCAGCTTGCGTGAACCAGCGAAAATGTGGAAACCATTTGGCAACTTGCGCATGAGGATCGTCGTAGAACAATCCACACGATCTCACTTCTGCAAGCACAATACTCGGCACAATACTTGCGGACTCCGCCCTTTTTTTCAAAGATGAAGATGCAGCTCGCCATTGGCCACACTGAAAAAATCCGTCGAGGATCGCAGAAGGTTCTTGACAAGCTTCAAAAAGAAGACTTCCAGGACACATTCCAGAAGTAGCAGAAGCACTGTATTGCTGTGCAAGGGGATGTTAAAGGTGATAGTGTGGAAACGTAGATAAATAAAGTTCTTTCTTCTAAACAGAGCGAGTCTCGAAACTTTTGGTTACCACCTCTTAAGGTAAATTTACGTGTTCATGCTAGCTTTTTAAACAGTCAAGATTAGCAAAAGATCTTCTATGTTGTCGCTCGCTAGTGCAAACAGAGTGTCAATCTAAACAGGGTTTATTCAACCAGAGTGTGCAATACACACTCACTCACACTTATACACACTTCAACTCTCTTTCTCTACGCGATTTCACCTGACCAAACGGTTCGCCATTTTACGAGCTAACCACAACGATCTTCTCGTAGCATTGCATCCTTCAATTTAACTTTTAACTCGAGCTTTACAGAACAAGACAATGAGTTTTCTGGTTCATTAACCAAATAGGGTTCATCTTACACTTTTCCTAACGCATAAAAACTAACAAATTTGTGTTTTTGTTTTCCGGATATTAAATCTCCATGTGATTCTCCAACATGTAGCCACATTTGTATTTGAAACCTTTTCCTTTTGAAAAATAATGGACTGCTCGAGTGTTAAAGTTGAGATTTTTTTCCCCCTCACATGTATGCAAATGTATGAATATATGAATATTCATCTCTCTGCCAGGTGATTTATTGTGCTTGTTTTCTTTTCAGCAAAGGGCAGGCAACGCAGAGAAGTTTGACTATGTGAGTATGTAATTAATGACACTGTGACAAATATGACCAATAATATTATATTGTCAATATCCCTGTCTTATCCATACCCATCCCTTTCTGTCTTATTATACTGCCTGTTGTTTTTTTTTTTTTTTATACTATTTGCACAATTTATATTTATTTTAAATTCTTTCCTTGTGAAATATTTTATACTTATTTTTTACTTTATAGTTTACACTTTTATATCTTATATTCTTCTAGTTGAAGTGTGAGTTTATTCCGAGTGTCTGATTTTGTACTTTTGTGGTGTTTATTTTTTCCCTGTATAAAGATAATGAACTTCCTGAAAAAGATGTCGGGCAACGAGTATGTGGGTTTCAGCAATGCCACGTAAGTTACATGATGAATCTCAAACCTTGGTGCAATTTGGCAGCTGGTAAAGCAGGTCCAACACGGCTGCAGTCGGACTTCTGATCTGCTGAATGAGATGTTTAGCTAATCAAGTTTTGACATGATATGCCTAGTATCAAGTTATGTTTTTATTGTAAAACTGAGCCTATTTTTGGCAACACAATCAGGCTGATCCATGTCAGGAGCTTCAAGATAATGTTCACACATCCAAGATCCGTGCAAGCTGGTTGGAGCGTCGCTGCTGGGATTTTCGCACAAACAGTGGTGTGAAACACAAAAAACATCCTGTGGGTGGAAAAAGCGTTGCCTGCCCTTTGCTGAAAAGAAAACAAGCACAACCAGATTTAATGCAATTACAGTTCTGTAATACAGAATTGAACATTTTTATTTCTACCCTGAACAATAATCAATTACATGCACACTTACTGCAGGGCCACTGAGGCCATGCCCCCCCTACATGCACTGTGCATCTCTCCGTAACCTCATACACATCATTTCTCGAATCCTGAACACAAAATAATCTCCGAAAACGTCCATCTTGGCGAATAGTCATATTACATCTGACGTAAATTTATGTTTAAAACTTCCATGTGCTGTGTGTAAGCTCTTGTGCAACAAAATTGAAACAAAGTCAACATACAATCTGTATTCGTTTGCATGCATGTCAGATTATGACCAAACAAAATGTTTATATTTATGTTTGTACAGTCAAATAGTCTTTTCATCCATATCCTGTTTCCCTAGGACCCAAGGGGAAACATCAGACAACCTAAATTAACCAAAGGAACACAGAACTACACAGAACTCTACACTAACAACACAAAGTGTAGTGCAAAAAGACTCAAACAGCAGACAGTAGAAACAGTGACACTGTAGCACCAATCAGTACGGTACAGAAGGTCGAACACGTTTTGGATTGTTCGTATAAAATAAATTAAATTCTGTACACATTTGGTATGATATTTTATATATGATACAGTTTCCAAATCAGTTTAGATACATTTCCCCAAATTTTCTAATTAATTTGCATTAAATCCTGCTCCTGATTATTTCCAAAATTCCCCAATAAGTTTCCAGAAATGTACTGTACATTTTCCGCCTCTCTGCAACCCTAACACAGACTCATCCACCTCGGGCTTTGATGTTCTTTGCAGGCTGAAATGTTTTTTCTGCTCTCCACACTTGTAATGTACTTACACGAGTCATTATATACTTCCTGGTAGCTCAAACCAAAGCAGAGTTTTAAGGGCCTCGCTTAAGGGCCCATGAGTTGCATCTTGGCGATACTAAGGCTTGAACCCCACCCTTCCAATCAATAAGCCAGAACCTTATCCACTGAGCGACCACCTCCCACTAAGACTTTTCCACCTACAAGGGATGTTTTTTGTCTTTGGGCACCACCCCTGTGTTAAACCAAGAGAAGTTCTCAACAGGAGCCGAGCAGCTTCTGAAAAACTCAACCCATTTATTAGCACTCAACATGCCTGAGTGACCTTCTAACATAATTAGACTTGAGCTCTTCTTCTTTGTATCTGCATGTCTATTTTATTATGATTTATTTTTTGGTGTTGTGCTGCTGCTGCATGATTGGCTGATTAGATAACTGCATGAATCAACAGGTTTTTCCAGTCAAAACATTTTCTTCTTGTTCTTGGATCAGATAGAAAAAAAAGAAAGAGCGTCTGAAAGGGAAACTCGAAGGATGATTGAGTTTTCGTTGTTAAATCGCTGACAGTTCTCTTTCCGTACCAGATTCCAGTCTGAGCGTGAATCAGGCGATCGGAATTTCGCCATCGGCTACTACCTGAAGGAGAAGAAGGTAAGTCTGGCGCACGAACGGGAGTTTTACCTGTATTTATACTTAGAATCGGGTTACTCGCAAGAGCATGCATATTGTATGAGCGATCACATTCAGTATACACAAGCTCCGCCCTTTTTCATGCACCTTAAGCCTAATGTCCAATTCCAATACCTTAATACACACTTAACTCCGCCCACTACCCCGATTAAACCATTTAATATCATTATTAACACTTAACAATACAAAAACAAATGGCGATTTAAGATTTATGTATATTTAAATCATAAATATGCATTAATCATATTTAAATCGTCTCCTTCTGATCTCGTGTGTGTGCAGTGTTTTCCTGAAGGCACGGATATGACCTCCATCCTGGACCTTTACTTCCAGGTGAGATCAGCAGAAGCTTCACACACCCACACACACATGTGTATATATATAAACACAAGCAAGCACACACACACACACACACACACACACACACCATATAGTGAGACTATGTGTTTCGGAAGCACATGGTGGTATACAGGCTGTGGAAACATGATCACAGGTCAGAGGTGTGTGTGTGTGTGTGTGTGTGTGTGTGTGTGTGTGTGTGTGTGTGTGTGTGAGTCTCTCGTGGCTTTATGAGAATGCGTAACCAGATCCACCAGTCACACACTCATGCAGGATTCCACCAGGTTACGGATTTAGACACAGTGTTTATAAACATTTCTCAAGTCACACACTACAGTGTGTTCATTTCAGTAAATATATATATATATATATATATATATATATATATATATATATATATGTGTGTGTGTGTGTGTGTGTGTGTGTGTGTGTGTGTGTGTGTGTGTGTGTGTGTGTGCATAGCTGTGCTCCATCGAGGTGACGTGTGAGAGCGCCAGCGTCATGGCTGCTACCCTGGCCAACGGCGGCTTCTGTCCAATCACGGGCGAGCGCGTTCTGAGTCCCGAGGCCGTGAGGAACACGCTGAGCCTCATGCACTCCTGCGGCATGTACGACTTCTCCGGGCAGTTCGCCTTCCACGTGAGTGTTACACGTTACACCACAGCGCCGTCCAATCCTGCATTCTGATCTTCTGATTAGGAGATCGAGGCGCAGGGTTACATTAATATTCCCCTTCTAATATTAATGTGTGTGTGTGTGTGTGTGTGTGTGTGTGTGTGTGTGTGTGTGTGTGTGTGTGTGTGTGTTTCAGGTGGGTTTGCCAGCTAAGTCAGGCGTGGCAGGTGGTATCCTCCTGGTGGTGCCCAACGTGATGGGGGTCATGTGCTGGTCCCCTCCACTGGACAAACTGGGAAACAGTGTTCGGGGCATTCAGTTCTGCACGGTACACACACACACACACCCACACACATTGTTATAATTATTATACTTTTATTTACAACTTGGCATCCAGTTAGTCCAGTAAATACTTTTATTTGCATGAACAACAGTGTGTGCCGATACAGTTTATCATTGTGTGTGTGTGTGTGTGTGTGTGTGTGATTAGACTGATAAGAACACATTTCTAACCTGGTTTTATCTCCATGCCGGCATTTTACCCAATAAGCAACTCAAATTTGTTAGTTTCTATGTACCCAGTAAGACAAAAGCGCCTAAGACAACGTGAAGTTAAAAAATGTATGAATAATGAATCGGGGTTCAATACTTTCACACAAAATCACAGTCGGCTTTTGTTTGTTTGTTCCGTTTAATCCGTTTATTGAGACTAGCTGTTTTGTGAGGACGAAAGTAATGGTGCCCTGTAAAGGGTCAAGGGGGGCTTTTTACTTGTCACTTCCTTTTTTGCATAAACGTATTAGTGTCCTGGGGTCAAAGCACAGGGTCGGCCATGATACAGCGCCCCTGGAGCACACAGGGTCAAGGGCCTTGCTCGAGGGCCCAAGAAAGGTAATACTGGGGCTTAAACCACCAATCTTTAGTAACTCAGGGCCTTAACCACTAAGCTACCACTTACAGGAGGAAGTGATGAGCTACAGTGGTTGAGCCGCGTTATTGGGAGATTAAAACAAATTGTTATAGTTTTGTGGGCGTGGCTAAGCGTAAATTTAGTAGTAGTAGTCAAGTATGACCACTGTGTATGAACGTACGCATGTACCCACTTTGAATCACTACCTATCTCTGTCGCTCATAGCTGGACCTGTCTGTACGTGTCGTTCTTCACACGTCCTTCCTCACGTTTCTCCCTGCGCAGAATAAAAGGTGTAAATCGTGTAGTAATTGTCGTTTTTGGCCGGTGTGTGTGTATCAGCATTAAAAAAAATCTGAAAATTTTTTAGTTTGGAAACGTTGTCATCGCTCTTGTGACTTAGCCCCGCCCACTTTGCATGTCTGTCACTCATACGTGGCGTTTCTCTCTTTGCAGGATCTGGTGTCCTTGTTTAACTTCCACAACTACGACAACCTGCGGCACTTCGCGAAGAAGCTGGACCCCCGGCGCGAGGGCGGTGAGCAGCGGGTGAGTGTGTGCTTTCGTTTGCCTGCCCACTTATCCGTGCCTGCATGCCCCATCAACAAAATACACAACGTCCTGTACGTGTGAGCACCACCGCATCACCGCAAACCACAACCGCCGCCGATCTAACGCCGGTCTAGAGCACTGACGCAGCCGAAAACTCCTCCTCTAACACACACACACACACACACACACACACACACACACACACACACACACACACACACTTCTGCTGCTATGCTGAACACTTGCTAAGACCTGTTTGCTAACACTACAGCTCATGGTACGGAGGGCGCGGTCGTGAGGAGCAAGTCTGTTTCTGACTCACTAACATTTGTCTTTCTGCGTTATTTTTACCTCGAACCGTTACGCCGAAAAACATACGTTTTTATTCGTTTTCATCGTACATTAGCACAGTACTGTTTTGGGGAAATAGTAAAAGACAGGATGGTGTGATAGAGCGGAGTTACTTTTACTTCCCCAGTGTGTTTTATTGCTCTTTTACCTCAGCAGATATTACACAAAATTCTATCATTACAATCCATATTCATTTAAAATGTGATCTCGTTATAGTTACAGTTGTGGAACGTTTGTGAAGCGTGAAAAAGGTGGACACTAGGACCGTGAGACTCTGGCTTTGTTCATGACTAAGTCGAAGGTCGGGCAATGTTTGAGCATTTGTTTTTTCGGTGTGTTCCGCATCGTCAGCTCTACTCAAAAGCCGGCAGCAAGAAAGTGAACTCCGCTTGGATATTCAGCTTAGCCAGAAAAATACCAAACAACGACGAAGTAAAAAGGGAAAGCACAGACACTACTTGTCATGTTTGCCACTTGTCTTGTCATCTGATTTGTCCATTTGGTGTGGCTTCCCCTTCGTTTTTTTTTTCTTTCTTTCAGACCAAAGGCTGACGATGGCAGAGCTTTTTGCAACAAAGCAGACATGATTGAAAAAAGCGACATAAATTCATTAATAATGATGGAGGTGTAAACGCTGCTCGCTTTGTACAATTACAGTTTTTTTCTTTGTCGGGTTCTTAGTTCAGATGCCAAACACATACTACACACTACCGCCACCTGCTGGTATAAGGAGTTCTGTTCTCAGGCAAGTGCAGAACGCTAGTTGGCCATCAGATGTAGTCTGTAGTCCCCCCTACCCCAAACAACTTATAGAACGCCCTCGAACAACCCTAGAGACATATTTAGAAAATTATTATTTTAAATGTTTTACTCACATCATATTTTTATTTGATGATAAAGATTGACATTTAAACTAAAAATGTCCTAAGTTATTAAGAGAGGTCGAGGCACCGATAGTTGCTGGAACGATCGGTCAAATACCGACAGTTTTTCCGGTTTCCTCTCTGCTGTCATTACGATGGCGGCCTCTAGAGGTGAATCACTGATTG
Organism: Silurus meridionalis; assembly: GCF_014805685.1. Classification (NCBI taxonomy): domain Eukaryota; kingdom Metazoa; phylum Chordata; class Actinopteri; order Siluriformes; family Siluridae; genus Silurus; species Silurus meridionalis. The sequence continues at coordinate 2,416,752 of NC_060886.1, forward strand.
CACGTGCTGTTTTTAACACGCGAGACTTAATTCGCTATATTATATTTATTATTTATAATTCTTGAAGTATATAATTATATTTATTAATGAATGTATTTATATATTTATTATATTTATTTTTTTATTTGAATCCAGTATTTCGGTTCAATAATTGGTTATCGGCAAGTACGATCCAACCTTGCTATTGGTATTGGTAAAATCCACTATCGGATGATGTCTAGTTATTAACATAGCCTAATTATTTGTTAGATTTACCCACCAACCATATGCATAAGTAAGGAAATTTTTTCGATTTCAGTAACAATAAATATAAAAAATCTAATAATGCTCTTTTAATTGACTATATATCTTTCCAAAACAAATTCTCGTTTGTCTGTACGGTGCAGAACAGAATAATAAACGAATGAAGCATTAGGAGGCAAAATAAATAGAATAAAAATTATAATAAAATCTCCACAATAACACTGGTTGTCACTCCGTCACGTGTCATTTTCTGCTACAGACCGACACGAGCCCCATTAAGGAAAGGAAAAATGATGTGGTCCTAAAAAAGTTTGGGGACCCCTGGTCTAGAGCTAGTTCTTTGGTGTCTATTTGGTGTGTCCCTACCTTAACAGGCTCTTTATCACGATTGGTGGTAGAACAAGGGGGCGTGGCCAGACGCTAACAAACAGCACATTGTGCTTTTTAATCTTTTAAAAAAAGAAACAAAAAAACGAAATTTCAAGATGCAGAATTGATTCCCGTCGCTGTGTAACTTTTTTTCGAGCGACGCTTTCTTGCCGGACACATGAAGACGCGGTGAAACTAACGGCTTGGATAATTCTTTACTAACTTTATGGCAAAGGAGGGCATTAAAGGCAATATACACTCTCTCACACACACACACTCACTCACATATTTATCAGCATCACACAGACATGGAATTGTGGGAAAGCAAACTAACGTGTTCTCCGTGTCACTCAACACAGCAGCTCACCTTTGGGCCGATGGATTACGAGAGTCTTCAGCAGGAACTGGCTCTCAAAGATTCGCTGTGGAAAAAGATCACGCCCACAGAGTGCCACGAAGACACTTCCACCACCGTGATCTATCGGATGGATCACATCGGCGAGCACAACTAAGCACGCCTGGAGTAAAGCTCTGCCCCGTCGCGCTATTTATTTCTCTCTCTTCCTTTACTTTTTCTGTGTCTTAGCTTTTTTTTTCCAAAAAGTGTTAGCACGATACCAAAGAGACGGGTTCTGAACCCAGGCACCAGCGTTAGAAGAGCGAGGTGTGGTCAGGGGAAGAGGAATGTTGAGTCAGGGGTTACGGTCCTGATCTGCTGCTCAGCTCACACTCTCTGCTTTCTCATAAGTTACTGTTAATCTCGAACTTTACACACACACACATATATACACACAGATATAGATATAGATTAGGTGATGTCATGGAGGTCATTTAGAGAGATTTCTCTTCATTCTCGAATCGCCCCCAGGCTAAGTTTCCAAACCAAACACATTTTACTTATTCATTTATTATATCATGATACGTGGAAAAAATATATTTTTAAGTAGTATTTAAAACTTTATATTAATGTGAGATAATGACCTTCACAACTCCTCATACCCCCTCATATTACATTGTGCCCCTCCATATTCCCTTCACACTCCCTCATACCCCCTCAATATTCTATTCTATTCCCCTTCACCTTGTCATACCCTCTCATATTTACTCATATATACTTGTACCCATTAATAATTCCCTTATATCCCTTTACACTCCTTCAATCCCTATTCCATTGTATCCCCCATATTCCTTTCACACTCCCTCATACCCCCTCATGTTCTTTTATATTCCCTCATACCCCCTCATATTCTTTTATATTCCCTCATACCCCTTCATATTCCCTTCACACTCCCTCATACCCCTCATATTCCCTTCACACTCCCTCATACCCCTCATATTCTTTTATATTCCCTCATACCCCTCATATTCCCTTCATACTCCCTCATACCCCTCATATTCTTTTATATTCCCTCATACCCCTCATATTCCCTTCACTCCCTCATACCCCTCATATTCCCTTCATACTCCCTCATACCCCTCATATTCTTTTATATTCCTCATACCCCTCATATTCCCTTCACACTCCCTCATACCCCCTCATGTTCTTTTATATTCCCTCATACCCCTCATATTCCCTTCATACTCCCTCATACCCCTCATATTCTTTTATATTCCTCATACCCCTCATATTCCCTTCATACTCCCTCATACCCCTCATATTCTTTTATATTCCCTCATACCCCTCATATTCCCTTCATACTCCCTCATACCCCCTCATGTTCTTTTATATTCCTCATACCCCTCATATTCTTTTATATTCCCCTTATACCCCTCATATTCCTTCATACTCCTCATACCCCCTCATGTTCTTTTATATTCCCTCATACCCCTCATATTCTTTTATATTCCTCATACCCCTCATATTCCTTCATACTCCCTCATACCCCCTCATGTTCTTTTATATTCCCTCATACCCCTCATATTCCTTCATACTCCCTCATACCCCTCATATTCTTTTATATTCCTTATACCCCTCATATTCCTTCATACTCCCTCATACCCCCTCATGTTCTTTTATATTCCCTCATACCCCTCATATTCTTTTATATTCCCCTTATACCCCTCATATTCCCTTCATACTCCCTCATACCCCCTCATGTTCTTTTATATTCCTCATACCCCTCATATTCCTTCACACTCCCTCATACCCTCTCATATTCTTTTATATTCCCCTTATACCCCTCATATTCTTTTATATTCCTCATACCCCTCATATTCTTTTATATTCCCTCATACCCCCTCATATTCTTTTATATTCCTCATACCCCTCATATTCCTTCACACTCCTCATACCCCTTATATTCTTTTATATTCCCTCATACCCCTCATATTCCTTCATACTCCCTCATACCCCTCATATTCTTTTATATTCCTCATACCCCCTCATATTCCCTTCATACTCCCTCATACCCCTCATATTCCTTCATACTCCTCATACCCCTCATATTCTTTTATATTCCCTCATACCCCTCATATTCCCTTCACACTCCCTCATACCCCCTCATATTCCCTTCACACTCCCTCATACCCCTCATACCCCCTCATATTCTTTTATATTCCCTCATACCCCCTCATATTCCCTTCATACTCCCTCATACCCCCTCATATTCTTTTATATTCCCTCATACCCCCTCATATTCCCTTCACACTCCCTCATACCCCCTCATATTCCCTTCACACTCCCTCATACCCCCTCATATTCTTTTATATTCCCTCATACCCCTCATATTCTTCATACTCCCTCATACCCCCTCATATTCTTTTATATTCCTCATACCCCTCATATTTTCTTCACACTCCCTTATAACCCCTCATATTCTTTTATATTCCCTCATACCCCCTCATATTCTTTTATATTCCCTCATACCCCCTCATATTCCTTCACACCCTCATACCCCTTATATTCTTTTATATTCCTCATACCCCTCATATTCTTTTATATTCCCTCATACCCCTCATATTCTTTTATATTCCCTCATACCCCTCATATTCCCTTCATATTCCCTCATACCCCTCATATTCTTTTATATTCCCTCATACCCCTCATATTCTTTTATATTCCCTCATACCCCTCATATTCCCTTCACTCCCTCATACCCCCTCATATTCTTTTATATTCCCTCATACCCCTCATATTCTTCACACTCCTCATAACCCCTCATATTCTTCATACTCCCTTATACCCCTCATATTCTTTTATATTCCTCATACCCCTCATATTCCCTTCACACTCCCTCATACCCCTTATATTCTTTTATATTCCTCATACCCCTCATATTCTTCATATTCCCTCATACCCCTCATATTCTTTTATATTCCAACATACCCCCTCATATTCTTTTATATTCCCTCATACCCCCTCATATTCTTTTATATTCCCTCATACCCCCTCATATTCTTTTATATTCCTCATACCCCTCATATTCCCTTCATACTCCCTCATACCCCTTATATTCTTTTATATTCCTCATACCCCTCATATTCTTCATATTCCCTCATACCCCTCATATTCTTTTATATTCCAACATACCCCTCATATTCTTTTATATTCCCTCATACCCCTCATATTCTTTTATATTCCCTCATACCCCTCATATTCTTTTATATTCCTCATACCCCTCATATTCCCTTCATACTCCTCATACCTCCTCATGTTCTTTTATATTCCTCATACCCCTCATATTCTTTTATATTCCCCTTATACCCCTCATATTCCCTTCATACTCCCTCATACCCCTCATATTCTTTTATATTCCTCATACCCCTCATATTTTTTATATTCCCTCATACCCCTCATATTCCTTCATACTCCCTCATACCCCTCATATTCTTTTATATTCCTCATACCCCTCATATTTTCTTCACACTCCTCATAACCCCTCATATTCTTTTATATTCCCTCATACCCCTCATATTCCTTCACACTCCCTCATACCCCTCATACCCCTTATATTCTTTTATATTCCTCATACCCCTCATATTCTTTTATATTCCTCATACCCCTCATATTCCTTCACACTCCTCATAACCCCTCATATTCTTTTATATTCCTCATACCCCTCATATTCCTTCATATTCCCTCATACCCCTCATATTCTTTTATATTCCCTCATACCCCTCATATTTTCTTCACACTCCTCATAACCCCTCATATTCTTTTATATTCCTCATACCCCTCTTATTTCCTTTACACTCCCTCATACCCCTTATATTCTTTTATATTCCCTCATACCCCTCATATTCTTTTATATTCCCTCATACCCCTCATATTCCTTCACACTCCCTCATAACCCCTCATATTCTTCACACTCCCTCATACCCCTCATATTCCCTTCATACTCCCTCATACCCCTCATATTCTTTTATATTCCCTCATACCCCTCATATTCCTTCATACTCCCTCATACCCCTCATATTCCTTCACACTCCCTCATACCCCTCATATTCTTTTAAACCCCCATATTCTCTTATATTCTTCATATCCCCTCACATTCCTTTGTTCACCTTTGTACTTAATCATACCCCCTCATACTCGAGTCCTGCAGTTACAAATATTTTGTTCCTGTACAGCAGTGGTCCCCAACCTCTGATCCGTGGGTCAATTGGTACGGGGCCTCACAGAAAGAATACATAACTTACATTATTTATGTTTTATTTATTATCTGATTCTGAACGATATTTTATGTTGGAAAATGACCAGATTCTCTCCTCCACATCTGTCTATGACTCACGCTTGATGCATGTCATGATGTTTCCCTCGGTCACATTTCTTACCTCCATCCACTACCTTCTTGAAGGGGCTCTGGCCGCTAACACATAATACATTACCGCTCAATTGAAACCCCCGAGTGAGCAAAATAAACAAACAACAACACAGTGGATTCACGTTTATTATTAGATTTAGAAAATCCCAGTTTTTATGGTCGTATCTTTTTATTTTCTTGTATTTTTCCGTCACACATTAAAGGCCAGTCCGTGAAAATATTGTCTGACAATAAACTGGTCCGTGGCGCAGAAAAGGTTGGGGTCCGCTGGTATACAGTACAGTCTACACAGACATGCGTAGCTTGTAAAGAAATCCACAGGCTCTGAAACATACCATGTTCCTTCATGGAGTTTTCTTCATGTGCCATGAGCCACACTGCAGGTGATGCCTCCTCAACTGCACCCATTCACTACTGAAGCTCTTAGGAGATCAGGGTGGAGTTTTTATTAATCGATTTAATGGAAACTGTTTCCGTCTAAACAGTTACGTACAGTGTATCTCCTGGGAACGAGCATTGCTATAGAAACGATAACCTATTAGAACAAGTGCGTTAATACATACTCCTGCTTGTGTATACACTCAAATTCATGAATGAATTATTCAACACATTCTAGTAATGTATCGTATCACACGGGTTTAAACACATATCCATTAAACGCCTTTCATAGAGATGAGATCAGGCAGCATTCTGGAATTCAGAACCTCCTCACTGGTTTCCTGAAATCCCTGAGATCTCACAGATTACAGAAATAAATTAATACACATGAGATTCATACATTTATCTCTATTGAGTGAGCCAGAGAGGGTAAAAAACACTGAGATATTATGAGGAAGAAACCTTGAGAGGAAACACGCTCGAACTGGAACCCATCTTCATCCATCAACCCTCCATTTTTGTTACCTTATACTGTATATGGCTTTTATCCAGATTAACTTACCTTCATGTCATTTATACAACTGAGCAGCTGTGGATTAGGGTCTTCCTCAAGTGCCCAGTAGGGGCAGATTAGTGTTGATAGGATTTAAGACTTCTGACCTTCTGACTAGGAGTCCAACATTGTAACTATTAATGGAGGCAAAACTGGTTAAAACCATTTTCATGGTTCATCATTTACAGTATCTTTAGGGTGTTCTTGAGGAACCTTCCTCAGCAGCAGCAGGTGGAGAACTCAGAAAGATCATTGGTTCCTCAGGAGTAGAAAGAGAGGAAAATCTTTGAAGGATGGAAACACCACTCAGGAAGTTCAAAAACTATAAAAAGTCAGTATCTCGAACGCAACTTGTACAACCGGGAATTTTAAACGCAATTCCCAGAAAAATGCTGCAATTTCTGATTCGTTCGTAGGAATAAAAAAATAAATAAATCTGAAAACTAATTTTTAGTAAGAGTAACGAACGAGAGGACAAGGCGAGCGATAAGTGTTACTTTATTTATTTTCTTATTTTTCTTTTTAAGCGTGTGTGTGTGTTTATGTTTATGTTTATGTTCACGGGAATGTATCGTATTGTTGTGTGTTATTTTTCCATGCCGATTCTGGCGTTAACGCACCTCACTGCTTTCTGTTTATTCACTGTGTGTATCATCGTACACTGAACTGGATTGTGTGTGTGTGTGTGTGTGTGTGTGTGTGTTGTGTGTTTTCTACACTCGAGCGTGTTGCTATGAAGCCGTCTCGCTGTCGCTAAGAGAGCGAGACAGGATTTTTCTCTTTTTTAAAAGGAAGAAGGACACGTCGTTTACTTGAACATGTGTTACAAACATGACTACTTCCTGTTGAAAGTGTAAACCAGTCGTGCTTTCGGCATGCAAATAAAAAAAACAAATGTATTTATATCTATCTATATATTTATATAAATATAAAGTGCTTTTCTTATCGGCTTCTTTTTGGAAAAGGTCGTGGAAGTTGTCTAATGAAGCAGTATTCGCTTTCTGTCTGGCTTTTTCATCTACCTTTCGTTTCTTTTTGTGTGATCTGATTTGAATAAACGTGTGTAAACACATCACATCTGTCATCGCATGTTCTTTTGCTTGGTTGCTTTGTTTGCTTTCGTTCATCGTCATCATTGTCTCGTCAGCGTTTTCGTCTCAAAGCGCTCAGCGTCCGCACTCTCATTTTCAATCGTTTTTCAAAAGTCCCTCATCCACACTGAAACATCTGATGTGCCTGTACTGCCTACTATCTACTGATCACCAACATACAGTTCAGCATCAGTTCTACATCAAGCAGAACATTTAGAGAGGAATGAATGATGAAGAAACTCCAGACTCGAACTCGCCACAACACACGTGACCTCATTTACACGTGTTTATTGAAGTAGTTATAAAAAATGGTTTTGGGTTCATGATCATTGTAATAGAAATTAATCAGTGTTTGAGTCATTAATATCATTCTATTAATAGATCAGTGTGCTGAGAGTCACATTGAGTCTTTACACAGAAACTGAGGTGATTAAGTAAAGAATCTTGTGATTAAAATGAAAACAGGAACATTATAGATTATAAATCACTACTTTGGATACTTAAGTACATTTGAAAGTGAAAGTTTAAAGAGTCACATTTTACTGAGTTGATCTACTTTTACTACATGGTTTGTGTACTTCATCCACCAGTGGATTTAATGAAATAACTCTACCTCACATTTTACTGGTCTCGTCACCTGACTTCCCACTGGGTTTTTTTTTTTCTACTTTTTGGCTCAAATATGCAACGGTCAAGATTTGCGTCATTTCTCGGAAATCCCAGCGAATCATTAATCTGTGTGCTGGATGTTGTGTCAGGGAGCATTTTAAATGTTAAACTTCCAAACCATTTCCAATAACTTTGACCAATCATGAAACTCGGTAGACAACGTTTTTATGGAATCAGAGCTTGTTTTGCAAAGATAGGATTCGATTCAGCTTTATCGTCAAAATTGTGCAAAGTATATATACAGAGCCAATGAAATGCAGTTAGCATCTAGCTAGAATTGCACAAGTACCCTATTTACAATAAACAGCAGTATGTTAAATGAGGGTATGGGCTCTATATGTACAGGGGTAAAAGTGATTCATGTACAGAAGGCTATCAGCAAAAATCCATACCGATAGTTTTTCCGGGTTACGTCAGATGCTGAACGCTGTCATTCGGGGAACGGCCTCTAGAGGGAAATCACTGGTGCCGTGTGGGTTTTTTTGTTTGTTTGTTTGTTTGTTTTTACACATTAAACTGTGCACTGCAAGGAGAGCGCTATATTCTGTTTATTCATTAATTATTAATTAATTATACTTAGTAATGAATATATTTATTTTATTGAGCACATAATTCAGTACTATTTTCATGGATTGTTACCTTTTTTTTTTCTTTTCATTATCAATTTTAAAAACTAGTGGTTGATTCGTTGGTTATCGCCCAATATAGGCAGCGGTAAAATCCACCATTAGTTTTTTGTTTTCCATACCACTGTGTGTGAACTCTGAAAAATGTGCTTTTTGTGAAAAATCCTAGAGGATCATCAGTAGTTGACTTAATGAATACCCTAAATTAATTTCCACACAAATGTAGTGGATCATCTTCCCAGAAGAGTGGAGCTTATTATAAAAGTGAATGGGGACTAAATGTGGAATGGGATGCATGAAAAATAAGCACATGCCAATCTTATGGTCAAGCGTCCATAAGTCTCTCGGCAGCGGCCACGTAGAGCAGCAGTAGTGCGTTGACACGGTCTTGTTTTTGGCGCCACCTGTCTGTTGTACGTATCAGAGGAGTTCTTTACTCAACGTCGGCTGCGTATTTTTGTGTAAAATGTTAGCCTTCGAAAAACGTTTTTTCTAGTGGAGCACGTTTTTAAAGCTGGCGATAAACACACGGATTTAGTCCGTGGAAAATTTTAAGCTTTTCCACATGCCGTTCACGAGGAACCACTTCACTCCAGAAAATCGGAGTTGGGATTGTAATTTCCAGACATCTGGATTGTGAGTCCTATATTTTTTTTAAACACAATAAACTCAGAATGATGTTGTTCTGAAATTCTTTAAATGAGTGAAATACAGTTAATCTCAACAATACGGTGCTTCTGCACATTAGACTCGGGTTTCGATGGCGCTACTCAAAGACGTCTTCGGCGATTGCATAATTTCAAGTTGTCTCTGGGCTCCGTGGTCGCCTGAACTAAAACGCCACCTGACTTTTACTTCTATAGTGCAGCAAAAGAAGACGTTTATGAGGACCGTCCAAAATCCATTGACGAATGAAGATCTGCCATCTCCGCTTCCATTACAGAGGAAATGTTCCAACGTGTCTTTGATAATTCGACTAAACTAACTAAATTATGTAAAGATGAATGTTTATGTTTTTAATAAATGAATAAAAGAGTGATTAATAATGAGTTTGACTAAAAGACAGGAGGCGGAGATGGAAGCAGCAGAGCTGAAGATTTTGAGATTTTTATTAGGAGTGCGTCATTGAGAAAGTTTGGACATGTTCAGAGGGGGGACATGGGGTATATCAGTAGGAGAATGCTGAGGATGGAGACACCAGGAAGGAGGAAAAGAGGAAGACCAAGGAGGAGGTTGACATGTAAATGACATTTATGGCATTTGGGAGATGCCTTTATCCAGAGTGACGTACAATTATCTTGTTTATTTACCTGAGCAGTCTACAGGTTAAGAGCTTTGCTTAGGACAATGGAAGCTTGGTGGAGCTGGGATTTGAACTCAAGACCTCATAATCCAAACTTTAATATCTTAACCGGTGTCCACTGTAATGTAAGAGTTCTGAGCGAAGAGTGATGGAGATGGTGTTGGAGCTCTGAGAAAACAGTGATGGGGTGGTGGTGTTGGAGCTCTGAGGGAACAGTGAAGCAGCGGAGATGGTGTTGGAACAACGAGTGAATGCAGAGGAATAAATTTGAGTGGTTCAGTATAAATGTAATTTTTGGGTTTTGGCGCTCTCTAGTGGTGGTGATTGAAGTGGTGATGAGGTTCGAGCACTAAGGGAACACTGATGGAGGTGGTGATGGTGCAGGAGCACTGAGGGATTAGTGATAGAGGTGGTATTCATGTTCGAGCACTGAGGGAACAGTGATGGAGGTGGTGATTGTGTTGGAACACCGAGCGAATATTGAGGAATAAATTTAAATGGTGCAGTATAAATGTAATTTGTTGAGTTTTGGCATTCTCTAGTGGTGGTGATGGAGGTGGTAATAGTGTTGTAGCTGTGAGGTAACAGTGATGAGGAGGTGATGGTGTTGGAGCCATGAGGGAACAGTGATGGAGGTTGTGACAGTGTTGGAACCATGAGGGAACAGTGATGGAGGTGGTAATTGTGTTTGAGCACTTAGGAAACAGTGATGGAGGTGGTAATGGTGTTGGAGCACTGAGGGAATAGTGATGGAGGTGGTGATGTTGTTTGAGCACTGAGGGAACAGCGATGAGGTGGTGATGGTGTTGGAGCACTGAGGAAACAGTGATGAGGTGGTGATGGTGTTGGAGCACTGAGGAAACAGTGATGAGGTGGTGATGGTGTTGGAGCACTGAGGGAACAGTGATGAGGTGGTGATGGTGTTGGAGCACTGAGGGAACAGTGATGGAGGTGGTAATGGTGTTGGAGCCATGAGGGAACAGTGATGAAGGTGGTGATGGTGTTAGAGCTCTGAGGGAACAGTGATGGAGGTGGTGATGGTGTTAGAGCTCTGAGGGAACAGTGATGAGGTGGTGATGGTGTTGGAGCACTGAGGGAACAGTGATGGAGGTGGTGATGGTGTTGGAGCTCTGAGGGAACAGTGATGAGGTGGTGATAATGTTGGAGCACTGAGGAACAGTGATGAGGTGGTGATGGTGTTGGAGCACTGAGGAACAGTGATGAGGTGGTGATGGTGTTGGAGCACTGAGGAACAGTGATAGAGGTGGTAATGGTGTTGGAGCCATGAGGGAACAGTGATAGAGGTGGTAATGGTGTTGGAGCCATGAGGGAACAGTGATTGAGATAATGATGGTGTTGGAGTGAATGCTGAGGAATACATTAAAGTTGTGCAGTATAAAAGTAATTAATGGGTTTGGCTAGTTTGGTCTCTAGTGGTGGTTTTAAAAAGTGCAGCTCAGAAGGTCTCAGGTTGTCTCAACCAGTGATTCTGAAATCTCAAGAGATGAAGTCCACACACACACCAGATCTATTTAGAACAGCTTCATACTAATACATAATCCTCAGAACAATGATATAATTTACAATCTCAGTCGAATTCCCTGAAAGCTGTACCACATTTAGATGTTGGTTCTGTAAAGCTTCACATGCACCAATTGCTCTTTTCCATCCCCCTGCAGGTGAAGTCTGTCATTAACCTCCTCTTTGCTGCCTACACCGGAGACGTTTCTGCACTCAGGAGGTATGTTCCCACCATTACACCCCTCCACATCATGCACTGTATGGACAAAAGTATTAAGGCACCTGACCCAAAGAAACAATGCCAGCTCCATGAGATATGGTGCACATGGGTTGGAGTAGAAGATCTCCTGCTATAGAGCTCCTCACTGACTTCAACATCAGTACTTGACTTTACTAACACCCTTGCAGCTGAATAAAATCTCCACAAAAAAATCTAGTTAAACATCTTCCCAGAAGAGTGAAGGTTATTATAAGAGCAAATTGAGACTAAATGTGGAATGAGATGTTCACAAAGAAACTTATGGTCAGATGTAGATAAACTTTTGGCCTTTCAGTGTACTTTACTCCAAATCTATGTGTCTTGATTGTGTGTGTGCTGATCAGCTGTAAAGGACAACCCATGTTCAAGAAACAGCTCATTTGCATATGGTGACGCCCACAAAACTCCATATAAGGTAATGCGGACCGAGAGCTGGGAACATGAAATGACTGACTGGAGTAAAGCCTGATGAGCTGTTACTGTAGAAACGATTATAAAGATTTAAAATGAAGGATTGGACTTTGGATGTGTCCAGGTTTGCCTTATCATCTGTGGACATGGAGCAGAGAGACTACGACTCCAGGACGGCTCTACATGTGGCAGCTGCTGAAGGTAGGTCCTCTCACCTCCACACATCTCACGTCTTTATCTTACATATTTCACATCCATATCCCCAGTCCTTCACTCAAACATCCTTTTCTCATGACTGTGTCTTATATTCCTTTTCACGCTCCTCTAACATCCTTTTCTCATGACTGTGTCTCATATCCCTCTTCCGGTCTTTTAAAATTCTTTTCTCATGATTGTCTCATATCCCTCTCCCGCTCTTCTAACATCCTTTTCTCATGACTGTCTCATATCCCTCTCCCGCTCTTCTAACATCCTTTTCTCATGACTGTCTCATATCCCTCTCCTGCTGTTCTAACATCCTTTTCTCATGTATGTCTCATATCCCTCTTCTGCTTTTCTGACATCCTTTTCTCATGACTGTGTCTCATATCCCTCTCACGCTCTTCTGACATCCTTTCCTCATGACTGTGTCTCATATCCCTCTCACGCTCTTTTACCATTCTTTTCTCATGACTGTCTCATATCCCTCTCCTGCTCTTCTAACATTCTTTTCTCATGACTGTCTCATATCCCTCTCCCGCTCTTCTAACATCCTTTTCTCATGACTGTCTCATATCCCTCTCCTGCTGCTCTAACATCCTTTTCTCATGACTGTTTCATATCCCTCTCATGCTCTTCTGACATCCTTTTCTCATGACTGTCTCATATGAATAAAAAGGGACGCTATGGTAGGAGACCCAGGAGGACACCATTGCCGACACGAAGGCATAAAAACACAAGACTGGAGTTTTCCAAAACTTATGTGATAAAACCACAACCCTTCTGGGAGAAGATACTGTGGACCGATCAGACAAACGTAGAGCTTTTTGTTAAAGGACGTCATGGCAGTGTTTACAGAAAAAGAAAAGAACAGCCCCAAACATGGTGGAGCTTCTAAGATGTTTTGGGGTTTTTGTTTCTGCTCTGCTGCTCCTGGCACTGGAGGCCTTGACTGTGTGAACGCTATCATGAAATCTGTTGATTACCAAAGAATTTTGGGGGCAACGTAGCAGCCAGTGTCAGAAAGCTGCGTCTCCACCAGAGGTCATGTGTCTGTCCTTCTCATGTCTTTTTTATGTCCCTGTCTCATGTCCTCCTGACATCTCACGTCCATTTTTCACTTCCTTTATTCATGTCCATATGTCGACACAACACGTCCCCTGTGTATGTCAAAGTTCAGAAAAACTATAAGGTCAAAAAATGAGTAATGAAGAATAAAATCAAAACGATAGTTAAAATAAAGAAGAGCCTTTAGTTATAGAAGTTTAAGTCTCCTGGGAATCCATCATGAAGCTGGTGAGAAGATGCTGAGAGTGTGAAGCTCCAGCATGAAATAATGTCCAGGAGTGAAGATATAAAATACACTGGATATAATGACATTTTTCTTTCTTGTATCTGTGTGTGTGTGTGTGTGTGTGTGTGTGTGTGTGTGTGTGTGTGTGTGTGTGTGTGTGTCAGGGCATGTGGATGTGGTGCGTTTTCTTCTGGAGGCTTGTAAGGTGAACCCGGTTCCCAAGGACAGGTAAAGCTCAACTCCTGGAACAGTATTGGGACACCTCACGTTTCCACCCATATGAGCTTTTTGTTACTACAAAGTTAAAAGCGCACAATTGTTTAGAACGTCTTTGGATGCAGGAGCATAAAATGTTCCCTTCACTCAAACTAGGAGACCTAATGCTGTTCCAGCATGACAATACTTCTGTGCACAAAGCTCCATGAAGATGTGCTTTACATGTGTAGGAGTGGAAGATCTTTCGGCTACAGATCTCTAAATGAGCACAATTTTCTTAATTTTTTTTTATATAAATAATAGATGAAGCTATAATATACATGACCTGGCAACCCAAAAAAATCACCCATCATGCCATGTGCCAAAGCTACAGTTCTGTGGGGGAAGTGTTATGATCTGGGGATGCTTGAGTAGGTCAGGTCTGGGTTCAGCAATGTAATGTACCCCAAAAAAAGAGTTCAGCAGATATCCTGAATATGAGATTAGATTAGATTCAACTTTATTGTCATTGTGCAAGGTACATGTACAGAGCCGATCAACTGCAGTAATTATATTATTAAATGATATTATTGTAGGTGGGGAAAGACACCACTGGATGAAGCCACACATTTTGGCCATCATGAAGTGGTGACTCTCCTGCAGGAGTTGAGCAGTAAATACCCTCCTGTGAAGAAGATCAGCGCGGACGAGCAGAATGCCACCAAGAACCTGGACGGCATGCTGGAGACTTAAGAGGCGTGAGGTGCACACCAGCAGAGGGCGCTCTCTTTCTCTCTCCACAAAACATACACACACACACACACACACACACACACACACACACACACACACACACACACACACACACACACTGCTGCCCATAGACTGCTTCCTGTGATTCCTGCTCAATGCCTCACGTATCTACAGTATTATCAGCATTATTGTATTCTATCTACAGCACTCACATCTCCATCTCTTTGTCTGTAGATGAAACCTTGTGCGCTCAATAATCCACAATCTGCTCTCGTATAACGAGTGTAAATGATGACCGTGATGTGCTGTGTGGTGAAACAGCGATCACACATCACTGTTCGAATGTGTGAACAGCTAAATGTGCAATAATACAGAGTGTTTGAAGAAAATCTGTGTATGAATTCATAACCTGTATAAAGACAAAACGAGTGATAATGTGGTTTCATCTCTACACTGCCTCACTCCTGAATGTAAAAATGCAGGACAGTCTCTCTATAATATCACAGTAATGCATGGTTTCTCTGTAATTTATATCACAGTAATATATAGTCTCTCTGTAATTTATATCATATAACAGTCTCTCTGTAATTTATATCACAGTAATATATGGTCTCTCTGTAATTTATATCATATAACAGTCTCTCTGTAATTTATATCACAGTAATATATGGTCTCTCTGTAATTTATATCATATAACAGTCTCTCTGTAATTTACATCACAGTGATGTATGGTCTCTGTAATTTATATCACAGTAAAATATGGTCTCTAATTTATATCATAACACAGTCTCTCTGTAATTTGTATCACAGTCATATATGGTCTTTCTGTAAATTATATCATATAACACAGTCTATCTATAATTTATATCACAGTAAAATATGGTCTCTAATTTATATGATATAACACAGTCTCTCTGTAATTTATATTACAGATATATATGGTATCTCTGTAATTTATATCATATAACATAGTCTCTCTGTAATTTATATCACAGTAATATATGGTCTCTCTGTAATTTATATCATATAACACAGTCTCTCTGCAATTTACATCATATAACACAGTCTTTCTGTAATTTATATCACAATAATGTATGGTCTCTCTAATTTATTACACAGTAAAATATGGTCTCTAATTTATATAACAGTCTGTTTGTAATTTATATCACAGTAAAATATGGTCTCTAATTTATATAACATAGTCTCTTTGTAATTTTTATCACAGTAACGTATTGGCTCTCTGTAATTTATTATTTCACAGTAACATACAGTCTCTCTGTAATGTATATCATATAACTTACAGTCTCTGTATTTTATATCGCAGTAATGTATGGTCTCTCTGTAATTTATTATATAAAATGAACAACAAATCTCTCTGTAATTTATTATATCACAGTAACATACAGTCTCTTTGTAAATTTATAATCTCACAATAACGTACAGTGTCTCTGTAAATGTATAATCTCACAGTAACGTACAGTCTCTCTGTAAATGTATAATCTCAAAGTAACGTACAGTCTTTCTGTAAATTTATAATCTCACAGTAACGTACAGTCTTTCTGTAAATGTATAATCTCACAGTAACGCATACAGTCTCTCTGTAATTTATAATCTCACAGTAACGCATAGTCTTTCTGTAAATGTATAATCTCACAGTAACGTTCAGTCTTTCTGTAAATTTATAATCTCACAGTAACGTACAGTCTTTCTGTAAATGTATAATCTCACAGTAACGTACAGTCTCTCTGTAAATTTATAATCTCACAGTAACATACAGTCTTTCTGTAAATGTATAATCTCACAGTAACGTTCAGTCTCTGTAAATTTATAATCTCACAGTAACGTACAGTCTCTCTGTAAATGTATAATCTCAAAGTAACGTACAGTCTTTCTGTAAATTTATAATCTCACAGTAACGTACAGTCTTTCTGTAAATGTATAATCTCACAGTAACGTACAGTCTCTCTGTAAATTTATAATCTCACAGCAACGTACAGTCTCTCTGTAAATGTATATCACAGTAACGTACAGTCTCTCTGTAAATGTATAATCTCACAGTAACGTACAGTCTCTTTGTAAATGTATATCACAGTAACGTACAGTCTCTCTGTAAATTTATAATATCACAATAACGTACAGTCTTTCTGTAAATGTATAATCTCACAGTAACCTACAGTCTCTCTGTTAATTTATAATCTCACAATAACGTACAGTCTCTCTGTAAATTTATAATTTCACAGTAACGTACAGTCTCTCTGTTAATTTATAATCTCACAATAACGTACAGTCTCTCTGTAAATTTATAATCTCACAGTAACGCATACAGTCTCTGTAAATTTATAATCTCACAATAACGTACAGTCTCTCTGTAAATTTATAATCTCACAGCAACGTACAGTCTCTCTGTAAATGTATAATCTCACAGTAACGTACAGTCTCTCTGTAAATGTATATCACAGTAACGTACAGTCTCTCTGTAAATTTATAATATCACAGTAACGTACAGTCTCTGTAAATTTATAATATCACAACGTACAGTCTCTCTGTAAATGTATAATCTCACAGTAACCTACAGTCTCTCTGTTAATTTATAATCTCACAATAACGTACAGTCTCTCTGTAAATTTATAATTTCACAGTAACGTACAGTCTCTCTGTTAATTTATAATCTTACAATAACGTACAGTCTCTCTGTAAATTTATAATTTCACAGTAACGTACAGTCTCTCTGTTAATTTATAATCTTACAATAACGTACAGTCTCTCTGTAAATTTATAATCTCACAGTAACGTACAGTCTCTCTGTAAATGTATAATCTCACAGTAACCTACAGTCTCTCTGTAAATTTATAATCTCACAGTAACGTACAGTCTCTCTGTAATTTAATCTCACAATAACGTACAGTCTCTATGTTAATTTATAATCTCACAATAACGTAGAGTCTCTCTGTAAATTTATAATCTCAAGTCAAGTCAAGTCAAGTTTATTTGTATAGCGCTTTTCACAACAGACATTGTCTCAAAGCAGCTTTACACAAATCAACAGTGAAGGTGAACGGTGTGCATTTGTCCCTGATGAGCAGCCGTGGCGACTGTGGCAAGGAAAAACTCCCTTAGATGTTATGAGGAAGAAACCTTGAGAGGAACCAGACTCAAAAGGGGAACCCATCCTCATCTGAGTGACATCAAGAGTTTGATCATAAATCTTTCAACACTACAGAACACTGGAGAGTGAGAACTAACATGATTACTGGAGTATAAGATTATAATTGATGTTCTTTCTGCAGTCTTATACAGTCTATATGGTTAGTAGCTCCGAGTTTTATGAGCTCAGCATTTGTGATCACCACAGATCCAGCATCAGCTTCTCCATGCCAGAGCCTTTAAACACTCCAGGAGGAGTCTCACAGTAACGTACAGTCTCTCTGTAAATTTATAATCTCACAAAAACGTACAGTCTCTCTGTAAATTTATAATCTCACATTAATGTTTGGTCTCTGTGTAATAGTTTTTAATTATAGTGCATAATCTTTCTACAACGTCTTATCACAACAACGTACAGTAACATCTCACACTAAAGAACAGCCTCGAACTCATATTACTGCAATGTTCAGTCCCACAGTAATGTAGAGTTTCTCTGTGATGTATAATCTCACAGTAACCTACGGTCTCTCTTTAACTCTCTCTGTGTGACTCATATCTTCTCCTTCAATATTAAAATTAAATTTTAATATATATAGTTCGTATCCTGGTCCATCATCTGGTCCATCATCGTCTGTTCCTAAAAAAAATTAATTCTTTTCATTTTCCCCTTTAAAAGTGGACTGAACCAGCAGCAGGTGCAGCAGCAACATTTAAGATTTCTGGCCTCAAACATGTGGCAGGTGTGTGTTATTCCTGCTCTTCTTCTCACTAATATAACTGAAATACGTTGAATAAAATCATAGTAAGTAGTAATTTTCACTTTTCTCCACAGAGGTCAGACTGGAAAATATCCTGGAATGTCTGCTGACCGGTTACAAAGGAGGATTAAAACGATCTCCAGATTAAATCCTTTAAGATTTAAAATGGGAAATGTTTCTATAAATACATCCAGAACTGTGGACTGAAATGCAAGGATTGTTGTCATTGAGTTTCAGCTCACAGTTCTGGATCTATTAACATTTCCTATTTTCAATCTCAAAGGATTTAATAAGCAGGAAGTGGAAAAATTAGGGAGAGATACAGAAACATGGTGGTTCACTTTGACTCTTTGAGGGATTTTATGTAAACGGAATCCTGTATGGCGCCAAGAGCTGCGTGAAGCTGGGTGACATAAACCCAGGGGACGTGACGGTAGCAGAGAAACTACGGGCTAATTTGACTAAAGTGACCCGGATTATCAAAAATACAAACGCACACGTACGCACGCGTTCCCGCATGTCAACCAAACTAGGGACCACCATGAACCAGCAAACTGAGGACCACCATGAACCAGCAAACTGGGGACCACCATGAACCAGCAAACTGGGGACCACCATGAACCAGCAAACTGGGGACCACCATGAACCAGCAAACTGAGGACCACCATTTCTGCCACAATAACAGGTGAATCTTATGTTGTACTATATTTCAACACTGTCTCCATGATTCACTCTTTTGCCTCAGCTTCTTAAAAAACAAAACACTCAAAGGAAAAGAAGCTGCATTTTACCAGCCAATGGAGGAACTTTTTTATAGGGGCAGAATTGAGTTGGTTTCTGACTGAATTCATTTAAATACGTTATTTTTATTGATTTATGCTTCCACTTGTGTTTTAATGTGAACAGCTCCAAGTCTTTATTGAACTGAACTCACTTGAGTTGAGTAATGACTCAAATTCTATTTGCATCTTTAAGCATTTTTCTGTTCACTATACAAAATAAAAATCATCATGGACCATGTATTTAAGCCTCATGTAATAAATGATGGAGGGATTTTTTAAAAAGGGGACAAAAGCATTAACTCTAATTGAACTGGTTCATCCAAAGAGGTGTGTGTGATTGACACAAGCTCTTATTCAGACGGGTTTAGTTTTACGATGGAGCGGTGGAGTAAATTATTACCAGAGCTTCTCAGTGATTTTAGTCCAGACAATGTCAGGAAAGATTACTGAAGTTTGACTGAGATTTCTTCTCCTGGGTGAATTGGCTACTAATGTTCTATTATATAATATTACATTACTCCAGCTACCCTTGTAAAATTAATCACATCCGAACAGGGCTAGAGGACTAATGTCTCATCTTATTCTCTGTCTGTTATTCATTTTCAGCACCACATTATCTGTGTAAAGCCAAAGACATTGTTAAAGGCGCAATACAATTAAAAATGAATTGAATTATGTCGGTGTCGTTCATGAATACAAGCTCCAAAGACTTTCCCTTCATTCTACTTGTTATTTTAATGATACTCGGTGTACCCCAGACAATCACCGAAGTTTAAGATCTTTCTAGAAAAATGTATCCATCTAATGTTAAAACTTGAGAGTAAATGGATGTGTCAGGGTAATGAGTGATGGTGGTGTCGCTTCATTTCTATTTCCCTCCCATTTGTTTGTGTTTCACGCTATACCACATTCACTTCCACATAATATTACATATACAAATGTAAATATTTTGGGCGCTAAATAGATCCAGTGTTAAGTTTTGCCAGAAATGGGATTGTAACCCATGCCTCAATTTGGAGACCAGAATCCACCTTTAATCAGGGGGAAGGTTTGAAGCAACCATTCGGCAGAAGCAGAAGCTACGACTCTAAATACAGTGGATATAAAAGAAAAAAAAGGTTGACACACCCTTATAAAATTGCAGGATTTTTATTTATTTAAAGACAGAAATAAAAACGTCATACTGCTAAATTTTTTAACCAATTCCAACAAACAGAAAATCTTTAATTTGTGGTGATATTTTAAACACAATTCCCACAGCTTGATTTGTGGAAGTCTGAACACCCCTCCCAACTAATACTTTGTGGAAGCACCTATTGTCTTGATGATGTCATCAGGTTATGTAAATAAGTCTCTTTTTACACGGCTCCAGACAAAAACAATGAAGGAGCGATTGGCGCTCATGAGGAAAAACAACAGGTGCCAGATTATATTCAGTGCCACACAAGAATGAACTTTAAAAAATGTAAAACATTCTGCCATCTTTTTACAGCATGACCTGTGGACGAAAGCGATCATATCGGTGGTGTTGAATTTAATTTTCTAGCTTTTTCCATTCACGAGCATTTTTATGCTTTCGACCATCGCCGTGTTTTCTTACAGTCTCTCTTTTTTTCTCATCTCGTGATCAAACCTCAGCCATGAAAACTTATGAATCCAAGAATTTTTTTTTAAATGTCTTTTGGCACTTTTATTTCTGTTTTCACCGACTGACAAAGAGGGTCCTCTGTCGTTCTCCTGCTCTCCAACGCTGGTGCAACCACAGCCTGTGGGAGAGTTGGACAGAAGTGTGGACTGTTTAAAAAAAATTCTGATATTTTTAGTTTCCACATGCTAAAAGGTGAGTTTTGCTTTAACTGTTTACTTTGGCGCTTTAACGACAAATGATGCGACAGGACACACACAAGTCATAACATGCAGATTATTCAGGCATAACGTGTAAATTTATATGATCTCCAGGTGGCGAGCTCGGCAAAAATATTACTCGCAATTTTCTTCTATTTTACTGAAACACTGTTAAAACTTGCACATCTGAACTTTGACCTTTTTTTTAAGGTAATTCCATAAAAATGTCTTCTGAATTATTTTTATCGACAAATGATCACATGTATAACAGTGGTGTTTGTGACGATCCACGCAAGCAAGGACGTATCAAAACAAACTCACCTTGATGTGTTTTCTCCCTTTGGAGAGATCCGTGATCTACGATGCCCCCTGGTGTCCTGGCTGATATCAGGGAACAAACACACAGTATGGCGTGTAAATTCTTCAATTTAAGGTTTGGCTAAGTCACAGCCACTAGCTAGCTCTCCTAATCACATCAGTCACGTGACAAATACAGACTAGCCTTAATACAACAGAAGGAAAGCGTTTTCTGCCCTCTTCTACATCTGTGAGCTCACAGACAGACACGATTGGCTACTGTGCGGCTGTGATTGACAGGGGAAAGACCACAAATGCTGCCCCGCCCACTCTGGGAAATTCTGCTCCACGTGGCATTATCAGGATGAGCTTTTCAGCTGCGCCACTCCGGAGCTGAACTGCAATTTGTTTTTTGATTTCTCTATCTTAAAAAAAAAACAGATCACTCCAAAGACATTCATTTATCCTTTTTTTTTTTTTTAATCAAGTCTTTTTTTGTTCAATGTCCAGAACCATCATTGCATCTATGTGAATTTTTTCAGGATGGTGTCATTGTATTCAACAGAGTCGTTTCCTCTGTCTGAACGCTAACATGTTGGAGTTTTCAGGTCTGTCTCTTTGGCCAAAAGATTCCGGAAGTTCAACAAACAATACTGGAAAATAAATGAATGATTCGGAATGAACAGACAATACAACGATTTCCTGATATTGTTCAGGTTAAAGTAGTTCTACAAAGTTTCTCACTCTCATTTCCTCTTCACCCCTCCGACGAATCTCCAGATGTTCTTTAAGGTTCTCTATTTTGGTTTGCAGGATTCTGGCTTGCATCTTCAGGGAAATGTTCTCGTTCTGCAGCATAGGCTGAGGGCAGGACGTTTATAAAGGACGAAATTATTCACACACCAAATTAAGATCCACTTTCAACAAGTAAGTAGAGCGATCTAGACCAGGCCGAGTGCTTATTTTTTTTGTTTTTGTTTTCATCAAGTAATTTTTGGTTTGTTTTTACATCACAGGTGGAAATCTGCTCACCTGCGTTATCTTGATACCCGTACTGCGAAAATCATGAAATAATTTCAGCAATTGATGCAATACACCTTTCGATGCTTCCAGCTGCTCGTTCAGGAGGGAGTTATTGTGCTTCAGCTCTACACTGTCCTCCAGAGCTTTCCTCTCTTCGTTTCTAGCATCAGCCAGATGGGACTGGAAGATCAAGAATAGAAGAATAGCCTTTATTCGTCACATATACATTACAGCACAGTAAAATTCGTTCTTCACATATCCTAACTTGAGGTCAGAGCGCAGAGTCAGCCATGATATGGCGCCCCTGAAGCAGAGAAGTTCAAGGGCCTTGCTTAAGGGCCCAAGAGTGGCAGCTTGGCGATACCGGGGCTTGAACCCCCGACCTTCCGATCAGTAACCAGAGCACTTTAACCACTTTAACCATTAGCTGATCACATTGAGAAGAAATTGAGAAGAAACACTTACCAAAGCTTCTTCATATTTGACCCAGAGGGTGTAGTAGTTATTCTGGCTTTGCCCCTGCTCCTAAAACACAACCATAAAGTAGAGGTTTCAATTCTATTTTGAGTGTTCGTTATGAGGTTCCTCCACTATTAAGGGCTCTTCCAATGATCTTTTGGAGCAACACACACAAGCTCCTGTAAAGTGCTACAAATAGTTTCTCACCATCGGTTCCTCTTCACCCGTCTCACCAATCTTTAGCTGTTCCTCCAACATGTTCACTTTGATTTGCAGGATTTGGACTTGCTTCCTCAGGGCATTGTTGGCGATCTGCAGTGTCGACTGAGGGCAGGACGTTGATAAAGAACAAAATTATTCACACACCAAATTCATACACACTTTTAACATTAGTACTTTTCTAGTGAAGCCGCTGTTAGAGATCACAGCCTCGAGAACTTCTGTAGGATTGTGGTGAGATTTAGGGCCATCGCTTTGAGGAAACCATGTTCATTTCCCCTCAATGTTTTAATGGTAGGAAAGTGAGCTAGTTCAGACTTGTTCACCTTCAATAACTTGGCACGTGTCTTGCGTTGTTGAGCAAATAATTCCTGCAAGTAATCCAGTGAGCTCTGCAAAGCTTTTTGCTGCTCAATCAGTATGGAGTTATTGTGTTCCAGCTCTGCATTGTCCTCCAGAGCGGTCATCTCTTGGTCCTCAGCATCAGCCAGATGGGACTGAAAGTTGAAACAAATCTCATTCTTCAGCTTCATTTACTCCTACATGCACATTAAAATTTATTGAAGGACATTAATCATAAGAAATGCCAAGGTTTATGTTCAACAACGTTTGAACAGACTACACATTGATACCCAAGACTCATTATTGATACTACACATCGCAAGACTAATCACATTGGAGCTTGATGAGAAGAAACACTTACCACAGCTTCTTCATATTTAACCCAAAGTGTGAAGAAGTCCTTCTGGCTTTGCATTTGCTCCTAAAACACAACCATAATGTAGAAGTTTATGTACTTTTTTTTACAACTATTCTTTTGATGTTCTGTTTTATGCTAGTGGTAGTGGTTATCAGTGAGCCAACCAGTAGGACCCAAATCCAGGACACGAGCATGGTTCAGATAAGAACAGACTTTAAATGAGGAAAAAGGTTGTAAAACTGTCCCAGGAAACATGTGTTGACCCTGGTGTGATTATTGCCTCTAGTCTTTCCTTTGAGGATCATGTAAATCTTTTTTTCCCTATCTACCATCATCCTACTGAACTCCACACTACACTGCTAGAATACTGATGGCTCAATGATACAGGATACTGATTCCACTGCAGTAATCATCATGCAGTATAGATTTCATGTACTGTATATCCCAGATTATCTTCATATCTATATATCATCTGTATATAAACTGTGTATAATGTTTTAAATATTGCTGTACATCGTTCTATTTATCTATCTATCAATCTAGAGGTCTCCCAATGATCATCTGGAGCAACACACACAAGTTCTTGTAAAGAGAACAAATAGTTTCTCACCATCGGTTTCTCTTCACCCGTCGTATGAGTCTTTAGCTGTTCCTCCAACATGTTCACTGTGGTTTGCAGGATTTGGACTTGCTTCCGCATGGCATTGTTCTTGTTCTGCAGTGTAGACTGAGTTGATAAAGGACAAAATTATTCACACACCAAATTCAGACACACTAATAATAGTAGTTTGCAGTGAAGCCAATGTTAGCGCTCACAACCCTTGTGACGTATACACTAAGAGTTTAGGATTGTGGTGAGATTTTTGAGCTGTTCCTCTGAGGAAACCATCTTCATTTCCCTCATAATGTCTTAATGGTTCTATGTTTTTACATTATAGGAGGAAATCCTTCTCGCTTACTTTTGCTGAATTGACATGCATCTTGCGTTCTTGAGCGAATAAATCCCGCAAGTGATCCACTGAGTTTTGCAATACTTTCTGCTGATCCATCAGGACGGAGTTACTGTTCCTCAGTATGGCATTGTTCTCCAGAGCTTCTCTCTCCCTGTCGTTAGCATCAGCCAGTTGGAACTGGAAGTTTAAACAAATCTCATTCATAAGCTTCATTTACTTCTACATGCACATTCAACATTTTAAGGGCATCAATCCAAAGCCAAAGAGCTTATGTACTACGATGTTAGAACAGACTACACCCTGAAACTTTGTCAATTTTGTAAAATATACAGTATTAATACAGAACTACATGCCAGACATCACACATTGGCGCTTGATGAGAGAAAACACTTACCACAGCTTCTTTATATTTAACCCAGAGGCTGTAGTAGTCACTCTGGCTTTGCCTCTGCTCCTAAAACACAACCATACAGTAGAAGAGGTTTTGATTCTGGTTTGTTTTGCGCTGAGTGTCGATTAGGATTTTCCTCCACATTAAAAGGTCTCCCAGTCATCCCACTGGAGCAACAGACACACACAGGTTCCTGTATAGAGCGACAAATTTCCTCACCATCAGTTCCTTTTCACTCGTCCTACAAGTCTTTAGCTGTTCCTCAAGGTCCTCCACTTTTGTTTGCCAGGTTCCGACTTGATTCTTCAACTCATGGTTCTCGTTCTGCAGTGTACACTGAGTGCAGGAGGTTGATAAAGGACAAAATTATTCTCTAACCAACTTCAGACACACTTTTAACATTAGTGCTTTGTAGTGAAGCCACTGTTCACAGTCTCAAGATGTATACAGTAAGAGCTAATAAGCTTTCTCACGATTGTGGTGAGCTGTTTGGGCCATTCCTCTGAGGAAACCATCTTTATTTTCCTCATAATGCTTTGATAGGATCCATGTTAGTAGAGCGGCTTACCTTTGCTTTCTTGATGCACAGATTGTGTCGGTTATAAAGTAATTTCCGCATGTACTTCGCTGAGCTGTGCAATGCTGCCCGCTGCTCGATCAGGACAGAGTTATTGTGCCTCAGCTCTGCATTAACTTCCTTAGCTTTCTTTTCTTGGTACTTGGCATCAGCCAAATAGGACTGTAAGTTAAAACATATCTCATGAGCTTCATTTCCTTCTACAGATCATAAGATTAACCAAAAGGCTTACATACTACAACTTCTGAACAGAATACGCCCTGATACCTCGTCCATTTAAAAAAAAAAGACTCATTAATACTACACAGTGGACATCACAAGCCCGTGTGAAAAAGTGTTTGCCCTCGCCCTGATTTCCTATTTCTGTGGAGGAATTTTGCCCAGTGGTGCATGAAGGTGGTTCATGCTTGAAAGCCCTCCAATGTGACTGAATTATAACAATTCTGCATAGATGAGTGGACCAAAATTCCTCCACAGCGCTGTAACACACTCACTGCAAGTTATCCCAAACGCTTGATTGCAGTTGTTGGTGCTAAGGGCGGCCCAACCAGTTATGTTTAGGGGGCAAACACTTTTTCACACAGGGCCATGTAGTTTTGGATTTAGTTTTTCTCTTAATAATGAAAGAACCTTCATTTAAATAAACGGCATGTTGTCTTCACTCGTGTTCTCTTTCACTAATATTTAAATTAGTTTGATGATCTGAAACACTTTTTCACACCATTGTAGCTCCATCACAGTGTGCTACAACATCTCCATGGAAAGCTCTGCAAGGATGATCAAAACCGCCCAACGCATCACTGGCACTCACCTACCTGCCACTGAGCTCCTTCACCACTGTAAATGTCTGTGCAGAGCTTACATCATCATCACAGACTCCTCACATACCAGCCACAACCTGTTCAACCTCCTTCCATCCAGAAGGAGGTACAGGAACATACATGCATGTTTTTTGGAAACCATGGACGCAACATCCTCCACGCAAAAGTGAAGAGAAACCAGCTGGCTTGTTATCAGTGCTCAGGTTCAAAAGTTCTATCTACCTTCACCTTCACCCTACTGAGATCCACACTACACTGATAGGACACTGATGTCTCATTGATACTTTACTGAGTAATCATCATGCAGTTCTGCTCCACTTTGTACATTCTGTACCTCTGTAACACTTACCAAAGCTTCTTCATATTTTAACCACAGTTTCACGTAGTCTTTCTGGATCTTCATCTGCTCCTAAAACACAAACATACAGAAGAGCAGTGTGCAAACTTGGGGCTTCCTGTCTACAATTCAGATATTCCCTTTCCTTTATATTGTAATTATCCATAATCAGATCAATTGATAAGAGTTTTGTGTAACCCGAGGCTTTTCACTCACTTTGCTTTTCGTTTCCAACTCCTTCATCACCTCAGTGAGTCTTTCCTCCAAAGATCTCTCTCTGTCCTCCAACTCCGTCAGAATGCACTGAGAAAAAAAAGGGTTCATTGGGTTAGGGTGGTGTGACATTGTGCTGTGGCAAACTTTCTTGGGAAAAGTCAAATGAGTTGGACATTATGGTGTCTTAATTGCTATGAATGATCTTTAAACAATTATAAAGGCAGTTCTTATGAATCTACAGACAAAGACACACTGATCAGGAATACATTACGACAGTGGTAGCGGCGAGGGTCAGTAAATCCTTCTCTGCTGCCTGAACACTATCAGAAGCACTGACCTACATTTACAACCTTAATTTTAATATTTGTTCTATAAGATTGGATTAATTTATTCCCATCAGTTTATTCTCTTCATGTCGTAGAGTCTCTGCTTCCAGTACGTGTATGTGGACGATAGATTTTTTTCGTCCAATCAGATTTCAGCCTCTATGTGCTGCCATGTCAATCTGCCCAGAACCTTCAGAATCAGTACTGCTGGACTTTTACCATGGTTTTCTTACGAAATAGCTCTGTTTCTTTAACCAATCAGATTTGATAATCGCCTCACAGGGCAGCTCGCTGGCCCACAATAGCATCAGCATTTTTCCGTCCTCTGATTGGTTGGTCAGAGGGAAACTGTTACAGCCGAGTTCGACTGGTGAAACACGTGTGTAGCTCCGCACACGTTAATACATCTGAGATAGACTTTTTTATGCCTACGGAGGAAAAGAAATTGATTTGATCTCAGACATTCTTACAAATACATTCTGAAGAAAAGCGAGACATGGTGAGGGGGTCGTCCAACCCTGAAGCTAGCTAGCGTGTCTCAGCCCAGGAAAGGGTTCAACACTTCCAGACCAGTGAATACGAGCGGTACCACTGGATTACAGCCTCTGAGGGGCGCTGCACATTATGAGTCTGTGTCTCTGGTGAGTAGGTTGTATTTTATTTCCAGATGTTGTAGGAGGTTTGGAGTCTTAACTGGGTTTCTTGCTTTAGTAAAATGGTTTTTAGACTCCATATGTGAAATGTCTCTCTGTAATGCCACGTGTTGTTATATTGCGTTTTTCTATAGTATTGATGGTTTCTTTAATTGCGACGTGATAGTGGTGGTATTAAGGGGTGGATTAAGTCAGGTACGTCCTCGCTGAAGACCCAGGAACCAAATGCACGACTTGCCACTGGATTATGACCACCTGCCTAATGTTGTGTTGGTCCCCATTTTCCTGCTAAAAAAGTCCTGACCTATCGAGTATAACAGCATGAACTTCCTCAGCAGTTTGAGCTACAGGAGCTCGTCTGTTGGATCGGACCAGCCTTTACTGCCCATGGAGCACTTTTGATAGATTCTGACCACTGCAGACCAGGAACATCTCACAAGAGCTGCAGTTTTGAAGATGTTCTGACCCAGTCGTCTAGACGTCAAAATTTCTCAAACTCGCTCAAATCCTTACGCCCATTTTTCCTGCTTCTGACATCAACTTTGAGGACCAAATGTTTACCTGCTGCCTAATAAATAAATCCACCCACTAACAGGTGCCATGATGAAGAGATAATGTTATGCCTGATCAGTGTATTTTAGGATATTAATGAGGATCAATTAATTTGGCAGACATTAAAGATCATGATATGAAACGTGGCTCCATGGATGATCCTTTAAAGACTGGAACAGTGCTGGAAGGCTTAGAGGTCATGACAGGGTTGCCAGGTGTTGCAAAAACTTATGTTTTGCTGCTTGGTGAAATATATGCACTTAATCTGAGTTACCCAAAGAGTTTAGGAACATGTTTTTATTTTTCCAAACAGTTTTACTGGAGCCTTCACTGTTATTTTTCAAACAATTACAATTCAAAATATGTTTGAAAAAGGCATGTTTTGTGCAGTGCATTGGGAACTCGGTACATTCTTAGTGTGCACTCACTTCTCTTTTATTCTTAGACAGTCAGAAGACAGACAGAAGGGTTGCAAGGGTCGAAAAAAGCAGTACTGTATTATATATTTGGTTTCAGACTTTCATTTTTACAGTTTTATTGCAATCGAAAAAAGAAAACAAAAATGTTTACTTTTGTACGGGTTTTTGAAAAACCCGTAAAGTTTAATTCATGTGTTTACTATAATATTGTAACCTGTCTGATCAAAATAAAATAAACTGCTTAAAAAAATCTTTTGTTTTGTACTAATGTATTGTATAGTGCTGATTTGTATTCAATAGTTCTAGATCTAAATTCAAATATTCAGTTGGTGCAACTCAAATAATGTCTTTTTTTCAATGTAAAAGAAATAAAATGTTGTCTTAACTGGAATTTACACGGTAGATTCAATTGGTGTTTCGATCTTTTTGTAACTAAATGTTGAGGGAACTCATATTGATGTACATAATAACAAAAGGATTTGTTGATTATTTAACATAAAAATTTGAATGAGTTGAATTTTCTTTAAAAATGTGATGCAAAAATGGCACAAATGAATTTAAAGTAAATCCAAAAACATCTTTTTTTTTTTTCCAGAACCTGAAAAAACTCTTAAGGAGCTCAGGACAACAAACTGTATGATTTGTTACAGCAGTTCTGGCTTTATTTTTATTTAAAAAAAAAGAAAAAAGAAAAGAAAATCGATCGCCTTTATTACCTTGTCCTTCTCCTGAAGCACCTCCGTCTTATTCTTCTCCAGGAGGATGTTGTGATCCTGTGGCTCTCGATCACACTCCTGAAATGTGAAGAAGACAAACTTTAGAGATGAAAACAGATTGACGTGTGTGTGTGTGTGTGTGTGTGTGTGATCTTTTTAGTTTCTTTTATAACTCCTCATTCTGCTCTTATTCATTATTTATTTCATTAAATTAATTATTAATCAATAATTGACCACACTGAGAGCTCCAGGTGTGTGTTTAAAAACTGTCGATTCTCTTTTACCTGGTTTGTCTGACTTTTTTGGCCAGTCTCACAAAGGAGATGATCCGTTTCGGTCAATGGCTCCATCGACCCGATCACAGGCTGCTCATCGACTTGTCAATGTGCTGTACAGCGACAAGGTGAAGCTTCAGGACTCAAACTGGGCCATTTCTACCATTATGCGCGTTCCCGGGGTTCCAGCTGTGAGGTCACACAGAGCGCGTTCCCGTGACGCAGCGCTCTGGTTCTGGTCCGAAAGCGGACACGCGCAACTTTCAGCCGCTTCACTCGCGCACGAACCGCGCATGCGTAGTAACTGATGAACCGCTAGGAATGAATCCATAAACTCCATCAGTTTACTAATTAATGTTAAATCACAAATAATCTTTGTTAAAGAAAATAAACATGGGTAAAAACATCAAAGAGGAGATATATATATTTTTTAAGATAATTAAGATATATTATTTACAAATATGATGATTAAAGTTCTATTAAAATGAAAGCTGAAGTTCATGTAAATGTTTATAATAGTCCACTTAATAGTAAAAGAAAAATGTATAAAACTGCAAATCTGTTTAAATAAAAGACAACCGTGAACAACTTCATAAATTATGATTTTCATTGCAATAAATGTTTGTGAGGATTTATAAATCTTTTAGAAAGATTTGAAAATATATGAAATTATACATGTACAACAACAACATAGTTCTAATGGTGTTATCATCATATAAATACCGTCATATGATTGGTTTCTATTCATATCAGTGGCTGTGTTTCACACATTTAAGTCAAGTTTATTTCTATAGCGCTTTTCACAACAGACATTGTCTCAAAGCAGCTTTACAGAAATCAACAGTGAAGGTGAACAGTGTGTATTTATCCCTGATGAGCAGCCGTGGTGACTGTGGTGAAGGAAAAACTCCCTTAAATGTTATGAGGAAGAAATCTTGAAAGGAACCAGACTCAGAAGTGGAACCCATCCTCATTTGGGTGACATCAAGAGTTTGATCATAAATCTTTCAACACTACAGAACACTGGAGAGTGAGAACTAACATGAGTACTGGAGTATAAGATTATAAGTAATGTTCTTTTTGCAGTCTTATACAGTCATTATGGTTATAAAACTAGGAGCTACTGAGCTCAACATTTGTGATCATCACAGATCCAGCATCAGCTTCTCCATGCCAGAGCCTTTAACACTCCAGGAGGTCCAATGTCAAAACTCCACACATGTAGTGGGATCCAATTGACACTGGTACGTCTCTGGGTGGTTCGGGATGTTTGCGAGTTCGGCGTCTACTTCCTCAAAGGTCCATAATTTAGTATCCATTTAGTATCAGGGGGACATGTGCAGAGGAGGGACATGGGGTATTTCAGTAGGAGAAGATGGAGGCACCAGGAGGGAGGAAAAGAGGAAGACCAAGGAGGAGGTTTATGGATGTGGTGAGGGAACACTGTAAAATCCGATTAGTTAACCTTAATTGAAAAAAGCATGCAAACCGGTTGCACTTAAAATAATAAGTACAGTAAAATAGGGTATTGAGTCTCCTAGTAACTAATGCTTACAAAGTAGAATATACTTATAGCCAAGCTACTGTAACTAAGAGTAACCAGTACAAAAAACTTGGCAATTTGCTTAATGTGCACTATTGGGTAAGTATAGACTACTCAGAACTACCAGTAACTTGCATCATGTAAACTTTACTGTTGTGTGTATTTTAAATAACACAATTATGAAAGTTAAGCTAACTGAAGTACACATTTCCTGTATATGAGATTTTCTAGTTGTATCTACTTTAAGAGCAGTCAGATTTACTTCATAAAAGCATGCAAACTGCACAATATATCCATTTTAATGCAACAGTAAATAAAGGCCTAGTTTTAGCTTTAAATAATAACATTCAGTAAAACATTACATTAAATAATAAATAATTTTTAAATCTCTTAAAACAATCAGGAATGTGGCCTGTAACAAACGTAAAAATAAAAACGTTTTGTTTTAAAGAAGTGCCATAATCACTTAGCATACAATAGCAACTGGCACTGCTCTCATACACATAAGCAACGTAGTGCCAAACCATTACTAGCCATAACCATCACTCAGTCAATCAAATGCACTTTTGGTGATGTTTTTAACCGAACCCATTCGTCACCAGCTTTTAAAAACCTCTATGTAACTGCAGCGATTGTTTTTTGCTTTCAACACAATAATAGCAAAAACAAAAAATCATTTTAAAGTAGTGCAATAATGACTTAACAATAGCAACAATATCAGCTAGCACTACTACTACTCTTCATCTAACTCTTCAATAATTTCACTTACTCAACAGGAGATTTTTTAGAGTTTGGAGTCTTGGGTGGAGTTTGTTCTCTTCCAGCCTATGCATCACTCTCTGGATGAAGTTTAACGTGTTTCTCATGGCCCTTGGGTATTCAAGGTGGAGAGCATAAGACAGACCAAACAAAAGGCAAAATGCTTGTGGTGAGATTGTCCATCACAAAACCTCCTTCCAGAATGATGGCAGTTGGAAGTGGGTTTAAGTGGAGATGACTTGAAAACACAGGTGCATCTTCGCTGATAAACAGTCAGCAAGCCAACAGTCACCTGTGCCCAGCCCTTATCATCGTTTGAGTCCTGCATGACACAAAAACTCCATTACAACAGTGAAATATTATCTGTCCTGCCTACACAGTCTTCAAGTCCTGTTCATTAGTTTATCATTTATTTCACGGTTTCTTTTGTTTAACAAATGTGTTACGTTTTACATTTCGGCTGTCATCTGCAGCATTCATCAGAAGCATCACCTGAGTGCTGTGATCATCACCTGTGTTTTTCTGGTGTGGCCTGCCTGTTGGACCGGACAGATCCAACAGCCTGACCATGACAAAAACAAACAGTGGAATCATTCTACACAAACATGCATTTTCCTGCATCAACACATGGGCCATGGATCATTTTTACTCTACACAAAAAGATTCCTGCTGCCAATCTTCCACACCTGTCAGCTAGCTGGATTGAACTCAGTTCATTCTTGCTGTGAGTGATCAGAACTACCCAATGTTCCACTGTGCTCCCTTCTGGTACCGAACTCGCAGGGACATATTCAATCTTCTTATTTGTCTGTAACTGTGTAAGAACTTACAAAGGCAGAGTTGTAGAAGTTACTCGGATCGTCACCAAGTAGTATTGGGAGACCTCTGAGAACAAGGGGACGTAGTGCTGTCACATCTGGCTTCTAATGGAAAGAACAAATTAAGTACAGGATAATACAATATTCAACGTTACAATATGAACACAAAAGTGTACATGAAAAGAGTTTTATCTAAATGTTTTTGTCAGTGGAGAGAAGTCATCTCCAAATCTATTACACAGTTTATCAGGAACAAAGAACCTAGTGTTAAAACTGCAAGTTGCCATTTCTTAAAATACAGTATTTATGCTTGTTTAACAAAAAAATGACATTAAGAACACTTTAGAAGACGTACGCCTGAATCAACCTGCTGCACAATTTCAGCTATTTTTTCTCCAACACTTCCTTTCTTGGACTTGGTGTGAAGCAGTCCAACGCATCAAAAACAACGTTTTCTAGATTTGTGGTGGCAATCCTGTTGAACTCTGCATATACCTGCAATGCACAGCAAATACACTAAAAACATGTGACTAGACCGGCATTAATTATTGGTGTAAACAAAAAATTGTGTGTAAGTTCTTACTTGTCTTTCTGAAAAAAGGACAGGCCACCGCTCCTTCAGGGTTTTCACTAGCGGTTCGGTCTCCACAATCTCCCGTCTCCGCAGTGGGAAGGTCTGATCCATCTTTGAAGTAATAACAGTTCCAGTGCGATAGTTTCCCATTTTGTACATCAAGCTGTTCTTCAGCCAGAGCACCCATCTGGTGAGCCTGGTTCCCTCAGACAGGGATGTTTTTTTTATGAGTGCTAATGCCACAGAACGGCATCGTTCTTCATTTGGATAGGTATCAAATTTGTAGATCTCCTCAGCAAGTTTCTCCAAAATACCATGCTTCATGTCTCTTGGTAAGTTCAGGTAAGTACAGTCTCGTAAAAACAGAAGATGTGCCTGTCTCAGTCGGAATTCCACATCAACTGGGAAATTTGGAATGTCAAAAAAATTCTGGCCATAGCCCTTGTCTTTTTGTTGAGCTTGGTGTCAACAGAAACTCTAAATCATCTGAGGAGACTTCAGATAGACTGGGGGTAGAGGTAGGTATCAGTGTCAGTGTCACCAATGGTATGACATTGACAGTAGCTTTTGTAGGTGGCAAATCTTGTACATCATCAAGGTTACAGAGGGAATTATCAAAGTCAGGACCTTCATTCATGAGAGAAAAATCATCCTCGAGTTTGCATTTTTCTTTATCTCAAGTTCTTCAACTGTTTCTGGTCTCCCATCTAGTGAGACTTTATGTATATCGTGTTCATTTACAACTATTCTTAGTTTATAGCTTCCCATGGTGCTATAAAGAGCAGACATGACTTTAGTGCCAATTTCACATGCAGTCATTCATCATAATATATAACGCTTCAGTATCACATACACATTGCCCTTTACTTGATAGGAGAATAAGGATCGTTTAGATCAGAAAAATTAGTGACTGTGAGAAACCTTGCCCCACTGAAGCACAACTCATAAGCATGCAAGTGTTCAACATACCATAAAGTCAAAATCCTACAGACCAACAGGATTTCTGTATTAATAACAGCAATATGTGCTATTTGCTGGAACTCTGGGAGACCTGAACAAGTTCCAACTGAAATGATCATATCTGCACTGTATTTTACACCATCAACACAAGCAGATGATGCAACCAATACCGCACTTTGTCTGGCATTATGCTGATGAAGGGAGTTTTAAACATTTTCAGGGAAAGATGAAATCATAACTGACCTCAATTTCCAAAGAAGGATTGAAGAGTGATGATGAATCCAAATGGAAGGCCATTATTTTCTGGTGACTTAAAAACTGTGCTTCCCTTCTAAACGCATTGTCCACACGTCTACTAGTGGGCCGAAGATTTTTATCATTTGAGGGTAGTGTTCAATAAAATGATGTTTTGGACAAAGTTTGTAGGTTGGAACGGTTTGCTGCAGTAACTCTCTATGTTCTGAGATTTTGCATTCCAGGAAGTGTATTAACTCATCAGTAAAGTGTGATGACATCACTATCTCTAGAATATCTTTTAGAAGCATTAGTATCTCCCATGCTTGGTCTCCCTCCGGGATATAGAGTCCTATAATCATCAATGGAAGGAGCCTCAGGAGAGACCAGTGTTATCAGAAAATGTGTAAGGAATCTGCTTAATAGCCTTATTCAGAGAGTCCAAAGAAATATACTGCTTGGTAAACAAATCCTGAAGACACAGTGACTTGAGTTCTGCTGGCACAATACCCTCTAAAAAGTCATGCAGGATGTCAGGTGGAAACCCATTGACCACATGAAAGTGTCTCAGATTTTTACTGAATGGACACCCTCTTTTAACACCATGATGTCTGGCCATAGCAGGGTCATGTACAACATCTTGTACATGTGTCATGATTCTCGCTTGTCCTTAAATGGAGTAGACCTGATCTGACCTCTTTATCCTGTATCTCATCTCGTTTACACATTCAAAACCGACAGAAGTGATCGGCTGCAAAACTCTCCTGGAATCCTGCCACAGAGTGAGCCCCCCAAGTTGTCTGCTGCTACATACAACGCGGTGCCTTTAGCACTTTCTGCTAGTCGTTCAACATAAACACCATGTTCCTCTAGGGTTGCAAGATCCTGAATGAGTGGATGAAGGATTTCTGCATAGCCATGTTCCTTTGCAGTATTACCCTTACACAAAAGTGTAAGTTGTTTGGAGTGCAGAGCTGACCGATATTTGGAATCAAGGTTAGCAAGCACCCAATATACTGCGCATAGCTTGTGCTTTTTCTTGGATGTTTTTACTCTTGGAAGAGTAATCCTAAACTCTTCTACATTCAAAAGAACTTTTTATTTGAAGTGAAAGCCATCTCTGAATGAGAGGTTTCCTTCTGATGAAAGAGTCTTTTTGTGTAGCACCTTATCCAAAATATCCTGATAGTTTAACAAAGCTTGCACCATCTTCAGGGAGGTGGCAGCTCAGTGGTTAAGGCATTGGGCTTTGGATCAGAAGATCACAGGTTCAAATCCCACCACCACCAAGCTGCCACTGCTGGGCCCTTAAGCAAAGCCCTAAAAACTCTCCCCTGCTCAGTTGTAAGTTGCTCTGGATAAGGGCGTCTGCCAAATGCCGCAAATGTAAATCTTCAGTATGGGAACATACACAATGGACTACCTCGGTCAAGGCAG
This sequence comes from Silurus meridionalis, assembly GCF_014805685.1. NCBI lineage: Eukaryota > Metazoa > Chordata > Actinopteri > Siluriformes > Siluridae > Silurus > Silurus meridionalis. The sequence continues at coordinate 2,453,166 of NC_060886.1, forward strand.
AATTCAACTGGCATAACAACTGGAAATTCTTGCAGAAAATAAGATGTTCTCCTGCTAGCTGTATCATTCAATATCATTCACTATGGTATCATCCACATCACCACAACGCTGACTGATAATCTTCTGGACTGCACTTTGTATTAGCGGCCTTGAAAGTAAATAGATCTGGTTGATCTGCTGTAAAACCTCTTGGGCAGCAATTTCAGATATGTGCAGGACTGTCTGCATTTTTAAAAACAAAGCAGCGAGGTTATGTTCCAGCTGAGTTTCCAAGTCCTGTGTGTCTCCCATAGAAACATTCTCTTCTTCAGTCACCTCATCAGGTTGTTGAATGTTGTGTACTATTACTGGTATAAAATGTGGTGTTGTACTCATACATTAAATGTTGAAAATACATTGCTCTGAAAATCACAGCCTTCGTATGGACACACGACTCTTTGCTTAAGTTTTAAAATGACTTCGCAAGTGTGTGAAAAACTCTGCTTCAGTGCTGGGCTCCATGTATTTACATAACTGGCAATGGAATGCAGCTGTGGATTGACTTCTTTGCCTGTCTGATCGAGGATGCCAAACAGATAAATGCACTTTGAGTGCATTAAAAGATTTGAATCACTATGAAGACATGGTATTGGTAAAACCTCCATGTTTCAGTCGACAATGTTTTCAACAACTGTCCTATTTTATCTGTGGCAAAATGCACTGCTTACAGGTTCACTGCATCTGCAATAGGTTAATTTATGAGTACATTTTTAGTGTTTATTTGATATGTATAATACCCTCCAAACGTTTGGATTTAAAACCCGGTCTCTTGTGTCCCACGGAAGTGCAAGTGAAAATTTTGAGGCACCGAGTGTTTCAAGCGTTTCGGGATGAGTTAACGTTTAACCTTCGCTCTGTGAATCTCTCTCAGTTTACATCATACAAAAAGTCATATTTTTATGTTTAACAAAAATCAGCGTAGTGGTCGACAGAAAAGGCAGAAAAAAAAGAGAAAAAAGGCAAAAAAAAAAGGTATTAACACCACGTTAGCCTAGTGCTAGCTTAGCGACCCCATTAGCGGTGTTAGCTTAGTAATAGTTTAGTACAAGTCCAATGACTTCTACAGCACATGCGCAGATCTGGTTGCTTTTAGGGTTCTTTAGAAAATACACGCTCTTAGCACATGACAGTAACTTAAGGCCTTTGTGATAGTAACTTAAATACTAATTAGTGCTTGACCTGAAAATTGTTAAAGACCCCTGCAACACAGGGCTCTTTCAGGTCTCACATTATCTCATGCATTTCAATCAAAAAACGGTGAACAGCGGTAATGAACATTAAAGCGTGCAGTTTCTTTCAGTTATTCGGTTTGTGTAGCAGCACCTGAGACGTCATAAGGTAGACTGTGTTCATCTACTGTTTATAATGATTTAGTGTTAAACACTGTGTATGTTGGTGTTAAAGTAATAAGGATAAGACGTTCACGTGTACATTTCTGTATGTGTTTATTTAGCGCTTCTGGTGAATTTCAGGAGTTTACACTGAAATTTCATCCTGTGTGATGGATAATGAACTTCATAAAACTCCTCAGTAAAGCTTGACCATCACTCTGGAGGGGTCTGCTGCAGTGCCTGTTTGGAAACTTTCATTTTCCTCACATATTCATCACAATCTTCTTCTCTGATCTCTGTGGAAAAAAGCAAAAATATTTCCATACTATGATTTTATTCAATGCATTTCAGTAATATTTGTGAGAAGAAGAGCAGGAATAACACACACCTACTACACCTGGCATTGGTTCAGTCGGCTTTTAAAAGGAAAAAGAAAAAAATCATGTTACCAGAAACAGACAATAATGACCAGGACAAGAAATAATTATACCTGATATTTACATTATATTTACACATTATATAAAGAAGGACACATGATAAACCATACAGCTGTGTGAAAATAATCAATTTCCGGTTCTATCAGTCTCATAATAGAGGACAACATTAACATTAGAGACTGCAGGGTCTTGGTTATATACCGGACGATAGCTTGAGAACATTGAAAATCATAAATTGTTTAAAATTGCTAATCAGTTTTGGGCATATGATTCATAAATATTACTCACCGGCACATACTTTTCCTTATTGTATTTCTTATTATACTCATTTTTGGAAAAGTTATTAAAGGCTTTCTCCTTCTCTATGATCAACTCTGTATTCCCGTATCTCAGAGCCAACGCCAACTCCACTAGCTCCTTTGATGGCGAGACAACTGGAATGTTGTCCATGAACGCGACCCACACCGTGTTTACGGTCTCAGTTGATGAACCAGATGCAGAGTCCATGCTGTTACACCGTCTCTGTCTCTAAAACCTGCAAATGAGCAGCACATCTAACACTTGGTATCTCATCTACTGGCAGAACAATGAAATCACATGGTTTGATCTGGTTTACACACACACACACACACACACACACACACACACACACACACTATATACACAGAGCTCTGAAGTTTTATTTGTAGCAGCGGCCCTCTGCACCGCCCGATTCTCTAAAGTTTATGCTTTCACTTTGACCTATTGTTCAGAATTGACCAGCACAAATAGAAATGATAGCAACTTGTGAATCTGATCAAATGCAGACAAATTCATCCAATTAAAATCAATTGTTTAATATATTTCAAATATACAAATGTATCAAAATATCAAAGAAATTTGTCCCCAAATGAGTGAACTGAAGAGCAGAGCTCAATGTACATGTACAACACCACAGCTCTCCATGTCTGCAACAGAAATGCTTCATTCAAGCACTAATTCATAAGGATTCCATGCTACATAAGTGTTTTTATTATTATTATTATTAATAATATAACCTACAATGTTAAGAACTTTAATAAGAATGATTAAGAATGTTATTGCAATAACAGAAGCTGAAGTCTAAAGCTGTGTCATGTTACTTGGTGACTGAAGGAAGTGTCTTTGTTCTGATGACTTTTACTTTTATAAGTCTGATCACATCTGTCACACCTTAATGTCCACATGTCTGCTTTATATTCTAAACATGGCTGAAAAGAGTATGAATGCAGTAGATTTTAAAATGAAATCATCAACAAAATCTCTTTCTCTTTCAGCTTCCATGTTGCCTAGTAACGAACGTGCTCGCAGCGGGATCACGGAATTTACCCGGAAACAACAAATCCGGATTTCTGATTGGCTGCTAGGCGGCATTTAACTCTATAGCGCTCGAGACAGCGATGAACTCGACATAGAAACTTCTCTCTGTCTGTCTGCGTCTCATCCATTCATACAACATCTCCCTCCGAACAAGTTCTCCTCACTTCTCAGCGTGAGAAACACAAGGTGTGGTGTGTGTGAACCGGGTAAAATGTGTGTCTCAAGGTGAATGTGTGAGACTTGAGATTCCTGAATTATTATTATTATTATTATTATTATTATTATTATTATTATTATTAAGGAACAAATCTATGGAAGCATAGAGGTCAGTAAACCTTCTGGTCATTTCAACATTTTTTGTAAAACTCCAGAACCAAACTACTAAAGAACAAGTGATTTTCCTGTTGAAACAGAGAAAACAGGAAATGACGATTTTAATGGATGACACAGAAAGTTGACTTTTTATGTAATCAGGGGAACACGCCAAAATGAGGAACAAGATACTATAGCTGGAAGATCAAAACAGGTTATTCAGTATGGAACCTCACCTTAATATGATGTTAGAATGGGAAAATATGAATATCAGACTTCTTGTCAGACTATCAGACTATCTCAGACTATCTCTTGGTTTTTCAGCAAGAAATGCAAGATTATGTGCTGAATGCTACTGTATATAGACAGTATAAGATCCGCCCACTTCTGACCTGAAACCACTGTGACGTAATAGAATGAAAACTACACCCCCACCCCCCAACCCCTCACATGCACACGTACAGTTTTGTCATGTTTCCTGTAGGTGGACATTACAACATAGAAGAATCGGTCAAACGCTTCACTGATCATAACAACAAACGTTTAAATTGAATGTAAAATTGTTATTTTCCTCTAGATAGCAGTATAACCACAGAAATGTAATTCATTGCTATTTAAAACCCCTTCCAGCCTCCAGAGTCACACGTTATACGTTTTCCAGTGAAAAACAGTGATCTAAAATCGATGCTTGAGGTTTAGACCTTTAGAATGATATATAATTTGTCGTGGTCATGGTCACTCTTGTCCCTTTTCATTTACAGGTGCATCTCAATAAATTAGATCATGGTGGAAAAGTTCATTTATTTCAGTAATTCAACTTAAATTGTGAAACTCTTGTATTAAATTAATTCAATGCACACAGACTGAAGTAGTTTAAGTGTTTGGTTCTTTTAATTATGATGATTTTGGCTCACATTTAACAAAACCCACAGTTTAGACAGCAACTTGTCTTTTAATAATCATATTAACCAAGTTACAAAACAGCCTTCTTTCACCTTAGAAATATTTCCAAGTTAAGAAACATGTTGTCTATATCTGATGCAGAGAAGCTCGTCCATGCGTTCATGACCTCCAGAATGGACTACTGTAATGCATTACTAGGTGGATGTCCTGCATCATTAATAAACAAGCTTCAGTTCAGTTTAGAAATAAACTTGACTTGACTTGTTTTGGTCCCTTTGAGATAAAACGGGGAAGAGTCACCCTAAAACACTACGGGGTTATCTTTACTTGTCTTGCCATTAGAGCTGTTCACATTGAAATGACTGCATCATTAGATACAGATTCATTTATTCATGCATTAAGACGCTTCATTGCACGACGTGGACAAGTGGCTGAAATACGCTCAGATAATGGGACAAATTTTGTCGGAGCTGAACGTGAATTACGAGACGCAATACAAAATTGGAACCAAAATCAACTCAACGACGTTCTTCTTCAAAGGAAGATTAAATGGACTTTCAATCCACCTACTGGTTTCGCACCATGGAGGAATCTGGGAGAGACTTATTCACTCAATAAGGAAAATTCTGAATGCTATTGTTCAAGGTCAGCGTTTGGATGAAGAAGGTCTCCTTACATTCTTTTGTGAAGTGGAGTCCATACTTAATAATCGCCTATAACAAGAGCTTCTTCTGATCCTAATGATTTAGAAGTTTGAACACCTAATCATCTTCTCCTATTGAAGACAAATTTGACATTTCCTCCTGGAACATTCACTAAAGAGGACTTGTATACGCGTAGAAGATGGCGTCAAGTTCGGTACATGTCAAATCTCTTTGGAAGCGATGGATAACCGATTGTAAGTGGATTGTAAAAACGCACAACTTTCAGTTGGGAGATGTTCTGCTTCTAGTGGACGACAATGCACCAAGGAGCTCCTGGAATATGGGTAGAGTTGTGGGCACCATAGAGGACTAAAAAGGATTTGTACGACAAGTCAAAATCAAGACTACGAGTTCCCTTTTTACTAGACCAATTACAAAAATTAGTTGTGTTCTTGAAGCGGAGGAACATAAAGAATCTACGGACTAACTTCTTATAGTGACATTTGAGAGCTCTTAATGGATATGACATAATTCTTACGTTATTGAAGACAAACCTTGTAGCTACGAAGATGAACTAAACAGACTCTTACTGACTAAAAAACTCAATGAGAATGCAGTGTAAATGTTTGTATTAATTCTTAATTATATTTGATGATTATTACAGATTTCTTGTGTAATAATCAGGGGCTGGAATGTAAGTGCACTATATGTTTGACTTTTATTTTGTATTTTTGGGAATGCAGTTCCAGGTCATGGTCTTTCACTGGGTTTAACTGCATAAGTATCTCACTCCATTTCCTGTTTGGTAGTGTGTCTGGGAAGAGGGGAAGTAAGCGGAAGGTTTACTTTCTGTTGATCGTAAACTTCATTGGTGTATTTTAATGTGGCTTTACATGGACTTCAGCAGAATCAAGCAACAAGTGTGTCTTTAATGTTTTGCATCATCGTATGCGTTTTGTTTGAGTTTGTGTTTTTTCGTCCGTCTGTACAACATGAACGTCTCGTCAATAAATCGGATCAGAGAACAAGTGGAACGCGTTCTTCAGCGTCGATGCCTGTGTGTACGATATCCCATTGTTCAGAGGTGTTAATGTTTAACAATAGATTCAATGAAAAGGGAGAAGAGTAACCATGACTAACTATATATCATTCCAAAGGTCTACGCCTCAAGCATCAATTTTAGATCAGTGTTTTTCACTGAAAACAAATGTATTTGCTGAATTTGTGTAAGCAGTACACACAAGAGGTGGAATTAATGAAGTACAAATACAGTGCCTTGCAAAAGTATTAACCCCTTGGCGTTTTCCTATTTTGTTGTCCTACAACCTGGAATTAAAATTGATTTTTTGGGGGTTTGTATCATTTAATTTACACAACATGCCTACCACTTTGAAGATGCAAAATATTTTTTATTGTGAAACAAACAAAAATAAGACAAAAAAACAGAAAATTTGAGCGTGCATAACTATTCACCCCCCCCAAAGTCAATACTTTGTAGAGCCACCTTTTGCAGCAAGTACAGCTGCAAGTCTCTTGGGGTATGTATCTATAAGCGTGGCACATCTAGCCACTGGGATTTTGCCCATTCTTCAAGGCAAAACTGCTCCAGCTCCTTCAAGTTGGATGGGTTCCGCTGGTGTACAGCAATCTTTAAGTCATACCACAGATTCTCAATTGGATTGAGGTCTGGGCTTTGACTAGGCCATTCCAAGACATTTAAATGTTTCCTTAAACCACTCGAGTGTTGCATTAGCAGTATGCTAAGGGTCATTGTCCTGCTGGAAGGTAAACCTCCGTCCCAGTCTCAAATCTCTGGAAGACTGAAACAGGTTTTCCCCAAGAATTTCCCTGTATTTAGCGCTATCCATCATTCCTTCAATATTCGGACCAGTTTCCCAGTCCCTGCTGATAAAAAACATAAGATGGTGTTCTCGGGGTGATGAGAGGTGTTGGGTTTGCGCCAGACAAAGCGTTTTCCTTGATGGGCAAAAAAGCTAAATTTTAGTCTCCTCTGACCAGAGTACCTTCTTCCATATGTTTGGGGAGTCTCCCACATGCCTTTTGGCGAACGCCAAATGTGTTTCCTAATTTTTTTCTTTAAGCAATGGCTTTTTCTGGCCACTCTTCCATAAAGCCCAGCTCTGTGGAGTGTACGGCTTAAAGTGGTCATATGGACAGATACTCCAATCTCCACTGTGGAGCTTTGCAGCTCCTTCAGGGTTATCTTTGGTCTCTTTGTTGCCTCTCTGATTAATGCCCTCCTTGCCTGGTCCGTGAGTTTTGGTGGGCGGGCTCTCTTGCCAGGTTTGTTGTGGTGCCATATTTTTTCCATTTTTTAATAATGGCTTAAATGGTGCTCCGTGGGATGTTCAAAGTTTTGGATATTTTTTTATAACCCAACCCTGATCTGTACTTCTCCACAACTTTGTCCCTGACCTGTTTGGCAAGATCCTTGGTCTTCATGGTGCCGCTTGCTTGGTGGTGCCCCTTGCTTAGTGGTGTTGCAGAATCTGGGGCCTTTCAGAACAGGTGTATATATATACTGAGATCATGTGACACTTAGATTGCACACACGTGGACTTTATTTAAGTAATTACGTGACTTCTAAAGGTAATTGGTTGCACCAGATTTTATTTAGAGGCTTAATAGCAAAGGGGGTGAATACATATGCACGCACCACTTTTCCGTTATTTATTTTTTTACATTTTTTGAAACAAGTTATTTTTTTCATTTCACTTCACCAATTTGGACTATTTTGTGTATGTCCATTACATGAAATCAAATAAAAATCAGTTTTAATTCCAAGTTGTAAGGCAACAAAATAGGAAAAATGCCAAGGGGGGGTCAATACTTTTGCAAGGCACTGTATTTTGTTACTGTACTCAAGTAGATTTTTGTTATCAATCAACTTTTGACTTTCACTTATTACATTTTACACAAATATCTGTACTTTCTACTTCTTACATTTTCAAAACAACCCGTTACTTTAGTTTTAATCCATTTGGTGAAATAACAATATTTTTCATCTCATTGCGTGTTTTAGCACATCAACATGTTTCCTGAGAACAGAGACATTCCTGATCACCTGATCATCATCATCTTGTGTTCTATATGGTGGATCTTCAGCCTGCATACATTCATTAGGTTACAAAATTTCTAATTCATTTTGTATTAATATATTAATTAGGTCTGTCAAAGTGAACCCATTACCACAAATTCATTTTAATGGCATTAATTTAATTATCGTGTGCATTTCTGTTTGACCAGTTTTATTAAAAATATAAATAAATGCATATAAAAGAGGCAAAATTAAATCCTTCAACGCGACACACGTTTCTTTATGACGGCCTTTCTTTAATCAGATGTAAAAATAAATACAAAAATTAGTTTTATTGATGCACCAAGTCTCAAATCCGCACCAAAATCTGCCATGGTGCACACATTTAACTCTTTTGGGTCGACAAATGCGCCGACGTGTTTTGTAGAATTTTTTTCCTCATAACCCTGAAACAAACTTAAATGACTTTTTTGATCGTACAGATAAGAGCAATACATCATTGGAATCTGTAAAGGGTCTACTTTTATTTGTATACACGTAATAAAATGCTGTGCTTTTGTAAAATAAAGAAATCCGGCAGGGGGCACTGTTTACCATCGCTGTCATCTCTTTTTACAGACACAGAAATAAAACAACCTGAAAAAACAATATTCTCTGAAGATGTAATCCATATGACAGTTAGAAGAGTGTTTCTCCGGTATCACCTCACTAACCATCCGTGTGGAAACATAGCAAACATTACGTTTGGTGTCCTGATGACCACCATAATGGTCACCATGATTACTTTATAACATTTACAAAAATATTTTCAGTTTGTTTTCACTAATAATAAACATACATTTGCACAAAGCATCCATTTGCCCATGTCTGTGTTGATTAGAGTATTAAAAATCTTCTTCTTTCAGCTGCTCCCATTAGGGGTCTTCACAGCAGATCATCCGTCTCCATACCACCCTGTCCTCTACATCTGCCTTCTTCACGCCAACTACCTGCATGTCTTCCCTCACCACATCCATGAACCTCCTCCTTGGCCTTCCTCTTTTCCTCCTTCCTGGTAGCTCCATCCTCAGCATTCTCCTACCAATATAACTCATGTCCCTCCTCTGTGCTGCCTCCCTCATTACTCCTGCAGTAGTTACCCAATCATCCAGCACCTCTTCACCACCACCGAGCTCCTGTCTGACCTCTTCCCTGAACCTTACACTACAGTCTTCCTCCTTCAGTTTCCACCATCTTATTCTTCTTTCAGTCCTCACTCTCCTCCTCTTCTTCTCCTCCTCCAAAACCATCCTACAGACCACCATCCGATGCTGTCTAGCTACACTGTCCCCTGCCAACACCTTACAGTCTCCAATCTCCTTCAGGTTGCATCTCCTACACAGAACATAATCCACCTGTGTGCACCTTCCTTCACTCTTATAGGTCACCCTATGATCCTCCTTCATCTTAAAATACGTGTTCACCACTGCCATTTCCATCCTTTTAGCAAAATCTACCACCATCTGCTCTTCCACATTCCTCTCCTTAAGACCATACCTACCCATCACCTCCTCATCACCTCAGTTCCCTTCACCTACATGCCCATTAAAGTCTGCCCCAATCACCAATCATTCTTTTCTAGGTACACCATCTACCACTTCATCTAATTCACTCCAGAATCTTTCCTTCTCCTCCATCTCACAGCCGACTTGTGGAGCATAGGCACTGATGACATTTATCATCATCCCTCAACTTCCAGCTTCACGATCATCACCCTATCAGAAACTCTCTTCACCTCCACTACACTCTTACTGTACTTTTCCTTCAGAATCCCCCCTACACCATTTCTCTTTCCACCCAGAACAGTTTAAACCCACCTCCAATGTTCCTGGCCTTACTCCCTTTCCACTTGGTCTCCTGAACACACAACATATCTACCTTTCTCCTCTCCATCATATCAGCTACCTCTCTCCCTTTACCAGTCATAGTACCAACATTTAAAGTACCAACCCGAACCTCCACTCTTCTACACTTCTCCTTTTCCTGCTGTCTCTGTAGATGTCTTCCTCCTCTCCTTCTCCTCCTTCGGCCAACAGTAGCCCAATTTCCACCGGTACCCTGTCGGCTAACGATACCTGTGGCGGTCGTTGTTAACCCGGGCCTCGACCGATCCGGTATGAAATTCTTATATGTGATCTGCATATTTGATTTGGCACATGTTTTACGCTGGATGCCCTTCCTAACACAACCCTCCCCATTTAACCGGGCTTGGGACCGGCACTAAGAGTCATATTTTATATGAAGAGGGTGTAACGTGGAAATATACAAAACAATTTCCATACAGTTTCAGAGAGAGAAATTTAATTTAGAAAAATACAGTGACTGAAGCAGGAAATTAATTATAAAAACTCGAACACTTACAACAACACTATAAACAGGAACTAAAATTACTGTCTTTGTCCAAACAAAGGTGCAACCCTACCCAAAATCTCCAGGCTCCACTCCAAACCACGATCAGTCTCGTACATTGTTGCTACCTGGTGTTTTACCACATCAAACCGAGTCTTTTTTGCTCTTTACCTGTGATTCATTTGAGTCCCAATCCACTTTTCTTTTGCAATTTGGTCAACATAAATTTCTAATCTGTTCATGTAATTTATCAGATCATTTAGCCGTTCTTTATCTGCTTCTGTCACGTCCTCTGGGTTTATGTGTCCCAGCACATTCAATAATGCGTCACATAGCTCTTCCTGAAATGTGCCATACAATACTCCATTAGTGTTTATGTACAGATCCTCATGGTCAAAGTGCACTACCATGTTTCTCTGTATCTCCATTGTTGTTTCCTGGGAAAGTGTGTGGCTGCTGAATTCTTCTATTTCCTCTTTATTGTATCCTTGAAGATTAAAAATTTGATATTTTTGTATAAACTTTTGCAGAACTTTGTGATGAAATTTCAGTAAGTCATTATTAAAGACATGCGCTCCTCTCTTAGTCCTTCGCTCGTCCTTGTACAGTTCCTTGTCCACTTTCTTGTCCATTTGATAATCTGTATCGATGAGCCGTATTTTTTCACACATGTCCAATAATTTTTTTTCACTTTCTTTCTGTTCTTCTGGAGTTAATTTTAATTCTCCTTCAGACTCTTTCAAGACACATTCCTTAATGTGCTGCTTTGTGACATCTGTGGAGAAAAGCAAAAATATTTCATTACTATTTCCTTAAACACATTCATGAAATTGATTTCAGTTATATTAGTGAGAAGAAGAGCAGGAATAACACACACCTGTCACATTTTTAAGGCCAGAAACCTCAGGTGTTGCTGCTGCACCTGCTGCTCCTTCAGTCGACTAAAAGGAAAAAAATCAAAAGAATTCATGTTACCAGGAACAGACATAATGATGGACCAGGACAAGCAATAATTATAATAAATATGTCCACTTCGAGAGTGGCTCTTGACCTTAAATACACAACACTTAAATACACAACACTTAAATACACAACACTTAAATACACAACACTTAAATACACAACACTTAAATACGCAACACAAACGAGGAGCAGGTGGGAGACATTAAACCGTAAGGGGCTCGGGAGTATGGAATAGGGAGTAGGGGTCCAGTGGCGGCATCTGGTGGCCAAATCACAAACCGCCCCAAAATGTCCAGACCATGACATATTTACACTTTGTATAATGTACATATACATTATATAAAGAAGGACACATGATAAACCATACAGCTGTGTGAAAATAATCAATTTCGGTTCTATCAGTCTCATAATAGAGGACAACATTAACATTAGAGACTGCAGGGTCTTGGTTATATACCCGGACGATAGCTTGAGAACATTGAAAATCATAAATTGTTTAAAATTGCTAATCAGTTTTTGGGCATATGATTCATAAATATTACTCACCGGCACATACTTTTCCTTATTGTATTTCTTATTATACTCATTTTGGAAAAGTTATTAAAGGCTTTCTCCTTCTCTATGATCAACTCTGTATTCCCGTATCTCAGAGCCAACGCCAACTCCACTAGCTCCTTTGATGGCGAGACAACTGGAATGTTGTCCATGAACGCGACCCACACCGTGTTTACGGTCTCAGTTGATGAACCAGATGCAGAGTCCATGAAACAAACAGTCCGACTTTTGATTGTACTTCATGTTATGAACAGCATCACTGTGCGCATGTGCGATAATAAATCTCTCTCTTGCTTACGGCAAGTCGAGGACAAAAGAAAACTATAAACAACCATAAAATGAACACAGCGCCCTCTTGAGCTATCACACACAATTACACCCAAAACTCTTTTACACTACTAAAGAACAAGTGATTTTCCTGTTGAAACAGAGAAAACAGGAAATGACGATTTTAATTGATGACACAGAAAGTTGACTTTTATGTAATCAGGGAACACGCCAAAATGAGGAACAAGATACTAAAGCTGGAAGATCAAAACAGGTTAGTCAGTATGGAACCTCACCTTAATATGATGTTAGAATGGGAAAATATGAATATCAGACTTCTTGTCAGACTATCAGACTATCTCAGACTATCTCTTGGTTTTCAGCAAGAAATGCAAGACTTTGTGCTGAATGCTACTGTATATAGACAGTATAAGCTCCGCCCACTTCTGACCTGAAACCACTGTGACGTAATAGAATGAAGACTACACCCCACCCCCACCCTCCCATGCACACGTACAGTTTTGTCATGTTTCCTGTAGGTGGACATTACAACATAGAAGAATCGGTCAAACGCTTCACTGATCATAACAACAAACGTTTAAATTGAATGTAAAATTGTTATTTTCCTCTAGATAGCAGTATAACCACAGAAATGTAATTCATTGCTATTTAAAACCCTTCCAGCCTCCAGAGTCACACGTTATCGTTTTCCAGTGAAAACAGTGATCTAAAATCGATGCTTGAGGTTTAGACCTTTAGAATGATATATAATTTGTCGTGGTCATGGTCACTCTTGTCCCTTTTCATTTACAGGTGCATCTCAATAAATTAGATCATGGTGGAAAAGTTCATTTATTTCAGTAATTCAACTTAAATTGTGAAACTCTTGTATTAAATTAATTCAATGCACACAGACTGAAGTAGTTTAAGTGTTTGGTTCTTTTAATTATGATGATTTTGGCTCACATTTAACAAAACCCACAGTTTAGACAGCAACTTGTCTTTTAATAATCATATTAACCAAGTTACAAAACAGCCTTCTTTCACCTTAGAAATATTTCCAAGTTAAGAAACATGTTGTCTATATCTGATGCAGAGAAGCTCGTCCATGCGTTCATGACCTCCAGAATGGACTACTGTAATGCATTACTAGGTGGATGTCCTGCATCATTAATAAACAAGCTTCAGTTCAGTTTAGAAATAAACTTGACTTGACTTGTTTTGGTCCCTTTGAGATAAAACGGGGAAGAGTCACCCTAAAACACTACGGGGTTATCTTTACTTGTCTTGCCATTAGAGCTGTTCACATTGAAATGACTGCATCATTAGATACAGATTCATTTATTCATGCATTAAGACGCTTCATTGCACGACGTGGACAAGTGGCTGAAATACGCTCAGATAATGGGACAAATTTTGTCGGAGCTGAACGTGAATTACGAGACGCAATACAAAATTGGAACCAAAATCAACTCAACGACGTTCTTCTTCAAAGGAAGATTAAATGGACTTTCAATCCACCTACTGGTTTCGCACCATGGAGGAATCTGGGAGAGACTTATTCACTCAATAAGGAAAATTCTGAATGCTATTGTTCAAGGTCAGCGTTTGGATGAAGAAGGTCTCCTTACATTCTTTTGTGAAGTGGAGTCCATACTTAATAATCGCCCTATAACAAGAGCTTCTTCTGATCCTAATGATTTAGAAGTTTGAACACCTAATCATCTTCTCCTATTGAAGACAAATTTGACATTTCCTCCTGGAACATTCACTAAAGAGGACTTGTATACGCGTAGAAGATGGCGTCAAGTTCGGTACATGTCAAATCTCTTTGGAAGCGATGGATAACCGATTGTAAGTGGATTGTAAAAACGCACAACTTTCAGTTGGGAGATGTTCTGCTTCTAGTGGACGACAATGCACCAAGGAGCTCCTGGAATATGGGTAGAGTTGTGGGCACCATAGAGGACTAAAAGGATTTGTACGACAAGTCAAAATCAAGACTACGAGTTCCTTTTACTAGACCAATTACAAAAATTAGTTGTGTTCTTGAAGCGGAGGAACATAAAGAATCTACGGACTAACTTCTTATAGTGACATTTGAGAGCTCTTAATGGATATGACATAATTCTTACGTTATTGAAGACAAACCTTGTAGCTACGAAGATGAACTAAACAGACTCTTACTGACTAAAAAACTCAATGAGAATGCAGTGTAAATGTTTGTATTAATTCTTAATTATATTTGATGATTATTACAGATTTCTTGTGTAATAATCAGGGGCTGGAATGTAAGTGCACTATATGTTTGACTTTTATTTTGTATTTTTGGGAATGCAGTTCCAGGTCATGGTCTTTCACTGGGTTTAACTGCATAAGTATCTCACTCCATTTCCTGTTTGGTAGTGTGTCTGGGAAGAGGGGAAGTAAGCGGAAGGTTTACTTTCTGTTGATCGTAAACTTCATTGGTGTATTTTAATGTGGCTTTACATGGACTTCAGCAGAATCAAGCAACAAGTGTGTCTTTAATGTTTTGCATCATCGTATGCGTTTTGTTTGAGTTTGTGTTTTTTCGTCCGTCTGTACAACATGAACGTCTCGTCAATAAATCGGATCAGAGAACAAGTGGAACGCGTTCTTCAGCGTCGTGCCTGTGTGTACGATATCCCATTGTTCAGAGGTGTTAATGTTTAACAATAGATTCAATGAAAAGGGAGAAGAGTAACCATGACTAACTATATATCATTCCAAAGGTCTACGCCTCAAGCATCAATTTTAGATCAGTGTTTTTCACTGAAAACAAATGTATTTGCTGAATTTGTGTAAGCAGTACACACAAGAGGTGGAATTAATGAAGTACAAATACAGTGCCTTGCAAAAGTATTAACCCCCCTTGGCGTTTTTCCTATTTTGTTGTCCTACAACCTGGAATTAAAATTGATTTTTTGGGGGTTTGTATCATTTAATTTACACAACATGCCTACCACTTTGAAGATGCAAAATATTTTTTATTGTGAAACAAACAAAAAATAAGACAAAAAAACAGAAAATTTGAGCGTGCATAACTATTCACCCCCCCCAAAGTCAATACTTTGTAGAGCCACCTTTTGCAGCAAGTACAGCTGCAAGTCTCTTGGGGTATGTATCTATAAGCGTGGCACATCTAGCCACTGGGATTTTTGCCCATTCTTCAAGGCAAAACTGCTCCAGCTCCTTCAAGTTGGATGGGTTCCGCTGGTGTACAGCAATCTTTAAGTCATACCACAGATTCTCAATTGGATTGAGGTCTGGGCTTTGACTAGGCCATTCCAAGACATTTAAATGTTTCCCCTTAAACCACTCGAGTGTTGCATTAGCAGTATGCTAAGGGTCATTGTCCTGCTGGAAGGTAAACCTCCGTCCCAGTCTCAAATCTCTGGAAGACTGAAACAGGTTTTCCCCAAGAATTTCCCTGTATTTAGCGCTATCCATCATTCCTTCAATATTCGGACCAGTTTCCCAGTCCCTGCTGATAAAAAACATAAGATGGTGTTCTCGGGGTGATGAGAGGTGTTGGGTTTGCGCCAGACAAAGCGTTTTCCTTGATGGGCAAAAAAGCTAAATTTTAGTCTCCTCTGACCAGAGTACCTTCTTCCATATGTTTGGGGAGTCTCCCACATGCCTTTTGGCGAACGCCAAATGTGTTTCCTAATTTTTTTCTTTAAGCAATGGCTTTTTCTGGCCACTCTTCCATAAAGCCCAGCTCTGTGGAGTGTACGGCTTAAAGTGGTCATATGGACAGATACTCCAATCTCCACTGTGGAGCTTTGCAGCTCCTTCAGGGTTATCTTTGGTCTCTTTGTTGCCTCTCTGATTAATGCCCTCCTTGCCTGGTCCGTGAGTTTTGGTGGGCGGGCTCTCTTGCCAGGTTTGTTGTGGTGCCATATTTTTCCATTTTTAATAATGGCTTAAATGGTGCTCCGTGGGATGTTCAAAGTTTTGGATATTTTTTTATAACCCAACCCTGATCTGTACTTCTCCACAACTTTGTCCCTGACCTGTTTGGCAAGATCCTTGGTCTTCATGGTGCCGCTTGCTTGGTGGTGCCCCTTGCTTAGTGGTGTTGCAGAATCTGGGGCCTTTCAGAACAGGTGTATATATATACTGAGATCATGTGACACTTAGATTGCACACACGTGGACTTTATTTAAGTAATTACGTGACTTCTAAAGGTAATTGGTTGCACCAGATTTTATTTAGAGGCTTAATAGCAAAGGGGGTGAATACATATGCACGCACCACTTTTCCGTTATTTATTTTTTTACATTTTTTGAAACAAGTTATTTTTTTCATTTCACTTCACCAATTTGGACTATTTTGTGTATGTCCATTACATGAAATCCAAATAAAAATCAGTTTTAATTCCAAGTTGTAAGGCAACAAAATAGGAAAAATGCCAAGGGGGGGTCAATACTTTTGCAAGGCACTGTATTTTGTTACTGTACTCAAGTAGATTTTTGTTATCAATCAACTTTTGACTTTCACTTATTACATTTTACACAAATATCTGTACTTTCTACTTCTTACATTTTCAAAACAACCCGTTACTTTAGTTTTAATCCATTTGGTGAAATAACAATATTTTTTCATCTCATTGCGTGTTTTTAGCACATCAACATGTTTCCTGAGAACAGAGACATTCCTGATCACCTGATCATCATCATCTTGTGTTCTATATGGTGGATCTTCAGCCTGCATACATTCATTAGGTTACAAAATTTCTAATTCATTTTGTATTAATATATTAATTAGGTCTGTCAAAGTGAACCCATTACCACAAATTCATTTTAATGGCATTAATTTAATTATCGTGTGCATTTCTGTTTGACCAGTTTTATTAAAAATATAAATAAATGCATATAAAAGAGGCAAAATTAAATCCTTCAACGCGACACACGTTTCTTTATGACGGCCTTTCTTTAATCAGATGTAAAAATAAATACAAAAATTAGTTTTATTGATGCACCAAGTCTCAAATCCGCACCAAAATCTGCCATGGTGCACACATTTAACTCTTTTGGGTCGACAAATGCGCCGACGTGTTTTGTAGAATTTTTTTCCTCATAACCCTGAAACAAACTTAAATGACTTTTTTGATCGTACAGATAAGAGCAATACATCATTGGAATCTGTAAAGGGTCTACTTTTATTTGTATACACGTAATAAAATGCTGTGCTTTTGTAAAATAAAGAAATCCGGCAGGGGGCACTGTTTACCATCGCTGTCATCTCTTTTTACAGACACAGAAATAAAACAACCTGAAAAAACAATATTCTCTGAAGATGTAATCCATATGACAGTTAGAAGAGTGTTTCTCCGGTATCACCTCACTAACCATCCGTGTGGAAACATAGCAAACATTACGTTTGGTGTCCTGATGACCACCATAATGGTCACCATGATTACTTTATAACATTTACAAAAATATTTTCAGTTTGTTTTCACTAATAATAAACATACATTTGCACAAAGCATCCATTTGCCCATGTCTGTGTTGATTAGAGTATTAAAAATCTTCTTCTTTCAGCTGCTCCCATTAGGGGTCTTCACAGCAGATCATCCGTCTCCATACCACCCTGTCCTCTACATCTGCCTTCTTCACGCCAACTACCTGCATGTCTTCCCTCACCACATCCATGAACCTCCTCCTTGGCCTTCCTCTTTTCCTCCTTCCTGGTAGCTCCATCCTCAGCATTCTCCTACCAATATAACTCATGTCCCTCCTCTGTGCTGCCTCCCTCATTACTCCTGCAGTAGTTACCCAATCATCCAGCACCTCTTCACCACCACCGAGCTCCTGTCTGACCTCTTCCTGAACCTTACACTACAGTCTTCCTCCTTCAGTTTCCACCATCTTATTCTTCTTTCAGTCCTCACTCTCCTCCTCTTCTTCTCCTCCTCCAAAACCATCCTACAGACCACCATCCGATGCTGTCTAGCTACACTGTCCCCTGCCAACACCTTACAGTCTCCAATCTCCTTCAGGTTGCATCTCCTACACAGAACATAATCCACCTGTGTGCACCTTCCTTCACTCTTATAGGTCACCCTATGATCCTCCTTCATCTTAAAATACGTGTTCACCACTGCCATTTCCATCCTTTTAGCAAAATCTACCACCATCTGCTCTTCCACATTCCTCTCCTTAAGACCATACCTACCCATCACCTCCTCATCACCTCAGTTCCCTTCACCTACATGCCCATTAAAGTCTGCCCCAATCACCAATCATTCTTTTCTAGGTACACCATCTACCACTTCATCTAATTCACTCCAGAATCTTTCCTTCTCCTCCATCTCACAGCCGACTTGTGGAGCATAGGCACTGATGACATTTATCATCATCCCTCAACTTCCAGCTTCACGATCATCACCCTATCAGAAACTCTCTTCACCTCCACTACACTCTTACTGTACTTTTCCTTCAGAATCCCCCCTACACCATTTCTCTTTCCACCCAGAACAGTTTAAACCCACCTCCAATGTTCCTGGCCTTACTCCCTTTCCACTTGGTCTCCTGAACACACAACATATCTACCTTTCTCCTCTCCATCATATCAGCTACCTCTCTCCCTTTACCAGTCATAGTACCAACATTTAAAGTACCAACCCGAACCTCCACTCTTCTACACTTCTCCTTTTCCTGCTGTCTCTGTAGATGTCTTCCTCCTCTCCTTCTCCTCCTTCGGCCAACAGTAGCCCAATTTCCACCGGTACCCTGTCGGCTAACGATACCTGTGGCGGTCGTTGTTAACCCGGGCCTCGACCGATCCGGTATGAAATTCTTATATGTGATCTGCATATTTGATTTGGCACATGTTTTACGCTGGATGCCCTTCCTAACACAACCCTCCCCATTTAACCGGGCTTGGGACCGGCACTAAGAGTCATATTTTATATGAAGAGGGCGTAACGTGGGAAATATACAAAACAATTTCCATACAGTTTCAGAGAGAGAAATTTAATTTAGAAAAATACAGTGACTGAAGCAGGAAATTAATTATAAAACTCGAACACTTACAACAACACTATAAACAGGAACTAAAATTACTGTCTTTGTCCAAACAAAGGTGCAACCCTACCCAAAATCTCCAGGCTCCACTCCAAACCACGATCAGTCTCGTACATTGTTGCTACCTGGTGTTTTACCACATCAAACCGAGTCTTTTTTGCTCTTTACCTGTGATTCATTTGAGTCCCAATCCACTTTTCTTTTGCAATTTGGTCAACATAAATTTCTAATCTGTTCATGTAATTTATCAGATCATTTAGCCGTTCTTTATCTGCTTCTGTCACGTCCTCTGGGTTTATGTGTCCCAGCACATTCAATAATGCGTCACATAGCTCTTCCTGAAATGTGCCATACAATACTCCATTAGTGTTTATGTACAGATCCTCATGGTCAAAGTGCACTACCATGTTTCTCTGTATCTCCATTGTTGTTTCCTGGGAAAGTGTGTGGCTGCCGAATTCTTCTATTTCCTCTTTATTGTATCCTTGAAGATTAAAAATTTGATATTTTTGTATAAACTTTTGCAGAACTTTGTGATGAAATTTCAGTAAGTCATTATTAAAGACATGCGCTCCTCTCTTAGTCCTTCGCTCGTCCTTGTACAGTTCCTTGTCCACTTTCTTGTCCATTTGATAATCTGTATCGATGAGCCGTATTTTTTCACACATGTCCAATAATTTTTTTTCACTTTCTTTCTGTTCTTCTGGAGTTAATTTTAATTCTCCTTCAGACTCTTTCAAGACACATTCCTTAATGTGCTGCTTTGTGACATCTGTGGAGAAAAGCAAAAATATTTCATTACTATTTCCTTAAACACATTCATGAAATTGATTTCAGTTATATTAGTGAGAAGAAGAGCAGGAATAACACACACCTGTCACATTTTTAAGGCCAGAAACCTCAGGTGTTGCTGCTGCACCTGCTGCTCCTTCAGTCGACTAAAAGGAAAAAAATCAAAAGAATTCATGTTACCAGGAACAGACATAATGATGGACCAGGACAAGCAATAATTATAATAAATATGTCCACTTCGAGAGTGGCTCTTGACCTTAAATACACAACACTTAAATACGCAACACAAACGAGGAGCAGGTGGGAGACATTAAACCGTAAGGGGCTCGGGAGTATGGAATAGGGAGTAGGGGTCCAGTGGCGGCATCTGGTGGCCAAATCACAAACCGCCCCAAAATGTCCAGACCATGACATATTTACACTTTGTATAATGTACATATACATTATATAAAGAAGGACACATGATGAACCATGCAACTGTGTGAAAATAATTCACTACCAGAGACTCATAATTATGATGGTGTTTTAGTGCCACATAAAAATGTATACAAAATTTACAAGAATAAAGTTGAAATTACGAGAATAAAGTAGGTAATATAGTCAAGGTTTTTTTTGTGTGTGGCACTAAAACGGCATCGTAAAAAAGAGAGGGGAACATGTGCAGGGGTCTTGATTAAATACCCATTATTATATATTTATAGAACTCTGATAAGAACTGGAGTGTGCTATAGGGGCTTTAACTGCTTTTCTTTTTGGGATATTAGAAGCATTTACTTAATAATCTGTCAGTTTTTAGATACATGATGTATAAATATCACTGAGCAGCACATACTTTTCTTTCTTGTGTTTTTGACTCACCTGAATTCCCACACTGTTTTTGATCACTTCCTTTTTCTCCTTCACTACGGCTTCATTCCCTTCGTACAGAGTGAACACCGACTCCACTGCTTCCTTTACCGTCCCGATGACTGGAATATTATCAATGAATCTGAACCACACAGTATTCACTCCAGGACTAGTGCCATTGAGCCTAGTGGCCATGGACCGAGTCAATAACCCAGAGGCAGTGTCCATGCTGTTACCCCGTCTCTCAGATGTCTCAATGATTCTCTCAGATCCTGACTCGGCTTCTGCTTTTCCCTGTTATGGCCCTGAAATGTAAGAATAGTGAGAGGAGATGTTTTACAGCGTATGGAACATTAAAAAGTCAAGTCAAGTTCAAGTTTATTTCTATTGTAGTTTTCACAGCGGACATTGTTTCAAAGCAGTTTTACAGAATTTAAGAGTTAAGATGAATGATGTGTATTTATCCCTGATGAGCAGCCACACTTAAACTGGGAGAGTGTGTCTGAGCCCCGAACACTGTCAGGAAGACTATTCCAGAGTTTAGGAGCTAAATGTGAGAATGTTCTACCACCTTTAGTGGACTTTGCTATTCTAGGAACTACTAGAAGTCCAGAGTTTTGAGATCTCAGGAGGGTGACGGATTGAAGCGTGTTAAAAGACTGGAGAGATACATGAGAGATAAACCATTTAAGGTTTTATAAGTAAGAAGCAGTAGTTTGAAGTCTATTTGAAACTTAACAGGAAGCCAGTGCAGGGATGATAAGATTGGGGTTATATGGTGATATTTTCTCGACCTTGTAAGAACTCTTGCTGCTGCATTCTGAACTAACTGAAGCTTGTTTATTAATGATGCAGGACATCCACCTAGTAATGCATTACAGTAGTCTATTCTGGAGGTCATGAACGCATGGACGAGCTTCTCTGCATCAGATATAGACAACATGTTACTTAACTTAGAAATATTTCTAAGGTGAAAGAATCCGTTTCTGTTACATGGATAATATGATTTTTAAAAGACAAGTTGCTGTCTAAAATTATGGATCACATGGTTTGATCTGTTAATACACACACACACACACACACACACACACACACACACACACTATATATACACAGAGGTCTCCGAACAAGTTCTCCCTCACTTCTCAGCGTGAGAAACACAAGGTGTGGTGTGTGTGAACCGGGTAAAATGTGTGTCTCAAGGTGAATGTGTGAGACTTGAGATTCCTGAATTATTATTATTATTATTATTATTATTATTATTATTATTATTATTATTAAGAAACAAATCTATGGAAGCATAGAGGTCAGTAAACCTTCTGGTCATTTCAGAAAGAGAATATGAAAAAGGTCTGTATTTTCATTTTTGTAAAACTCCAGAACCAAACTACTAAAGAACAAGTGATTTTCCTGTTGAAACAGAGAAAACAGGAAATGACGATTTTAATTGATGACACAGAAAGTTGACTTTTTATGTAATCAGGGGAACACGCCAAAATGAGGAACAAGATACTAAAGCTGGAAGATCAAAACAGGTTATTCAGTATGGAACCTCACCTTAATATGACGTTAGAATGGGGAAAATATGAATATCAGACTTCTTGTCAGACTATCAGACTATCTCAGACTATCTCTTGGTTTTTCAGCAAGAAATGCAAGATTTTGTGCTGAATGCTACTGTATATAGACAGTATAAGCTCCGCCCACTTCTGACCTGAAACCACTGTGACGTAACAGAATGAAGACTACACACCAGTGTACACAACAGTGCTGATTTAGTAAATGCACAGATAAACAATCCCAAATCGTCTCAAATAAAAGACTGCATGTGAAACGGCTTTGGTGTGTTAGTGTCAGTGCACTATGCTACAAGCTATTGTAAACAAGCTAACGTTCACTAGATAAGTGATATTTTAATCACTAATAAAGCAGATTCATGGAAAATTACATTTTTACTGCAACTAATTTATGAATGAGTCTGCATCAACTAGATTAAAGAGAATCGCTTTATTTAAAGTGAATAAAATCCCCTGGTTAATGGAGTTGAACATTAATTGAGTCGCAGACTGAGATGAACTGGGAAAGCAGGCAGTGGGTCAAACCACTGTGAGGAAGAGGAGGGGGAACTCAACTGTTTATAAATGCAGTTTTTGTTTGTATTTCCACTTACACAATTATTTAGGTTTACATACATATATTTTGACTATAGAGAGTGTGATATTTTTTTAATAATTGTTTGGGGGGACGATCCTCAGATGAGGGGACATGTCCCCCCCCCCTGGTATTTACGCCCATGTAGGTGGCAATTAAAACATGGAAAAATTACAGATTATAACAACAAACATTTAACTAACCTAAAAAAGAGCAAAAAGAGCAAAAAAGAGCTTGTATAATTTAAATAAAGATATTATTCCTCTCTGAGACTGAGATTCACATCAAATCACAACCAGCTCTGAATATTTGGTTTTACTTTATCAAATATTATTTACTTTCATTTTATTTGTCCATTGAATTCTAACAGTTCTTCTACTTTCTCACTTGATCCTGTAATTTTATTTGTTAATTGAAATAATATTTTTAAAGATTGCTTTACTACTGTAATTTGTATTTTCTTTTGTTCATTCTAGTATTTTGAAGAGGTTGTTGTGTTGACCTTTGGTTTTGATTTGTATTTTAAGAAATAAAACTTCACAAATCAACTGTTTTTGTCTTTTCATTAACGTGTCTTTGAGCCTATTATCAATAAAAAAAAATGAAATGTGGCTGTTGTTGGTTTAAAGAAAGTAACTATGCCTAAATTAAATAATGCACATAAGTTTGTGTATTAAAGTTAAAAGAGTCGTGTTGACAAAATTAAAAAAATATTAATATTTGAGTTTTAAACAAATAATTTAAGTAAAACGAATAAGTTGTGTTGCTTCTGCAGTACCGCGCTTTGGTCAGCAGGTGGAGTAATATCTGACATTCAACGCGCACTTTTCTGCTCTGTTTTTGATCAGCAGAGATTTTTCCTTGTGGACACGCCGCCAGGTGAGATTTAACTTTATGGATATATATTGAGGATGTCATTAGATTATGTTGGTTATTTGTGTATAATCTCATGTTTTGTGTGGTATTTTCATGATGTTACTGTTTTCCTTGTGTGGGTTTCACATTCATGTTAGTTACATTCTTGTTTTTTGCCTCAATTTAATTTATATTAGTTGAAATGTGATTATTTGATTTTAATATTGGATTCTTATTATTAGAGTAATAGTAATTGTTAGTGTTAAGATGGTTCTCACACTGGTTCACACACATTCCTTTATCTGTTCAGTGTCTATAGAATATTTACAATGTTAGTATGTAAGAGAGAGAAAAGAGAAAAGGAACGAAAGAAAAAGGGACATTTTGAAAATATTGTATTGACATTATTCATATTGTATTGTCTGTGTGTTAAGTGCTGTATGTGTATTGTCTGGTGTATTTTTTTTTTGGAGTGAAGAAATTCATAAAGTCTTCACTACTAAACTGTGATGGAACACAATTTTCAGATCCCTGATTTGTAGTTAATGTGGCTACTGTAGTAAAAAGGAACCTGGGATTGTTTTTGTTGTTTTCTATGAGTTTGCTCAGGTGTTCAGCTCTAGCAGCTTTTAGCACCTGTCTGTAGCTGAGCATACTGACTTTATACGCAATTCTAAATACCTCCAATTTAGTTTTCCTCCATTTTCTCTCCAGATTGCGTGCTGTTCTCTTGAGGGCATGCGTATGACTATTATACCAAGGTGCAGGTGTTTGTTCTCTAACCTTTTTTAACCAGATAGGGGCAACGGTGTCTAATGTTCTAGTGAGGATAAGGTCTATGTTGTTGGTTATTTCATCAAGATTATTAGCAGTTATGGGTTTAGTGAGAAATTGAGATAAATCGGGCAGGTTATTTATGAATCTGTCCTTAGTGTTTGGAACAATAGTCCTACCAGGTCGATAACGTGGTGAAACACGGCTAATCTGCTCTACCGGTAGTGTGTACAGTATGAGGTAATGGTCTGTGATGTCATCACTCTGAGGTAAAATATCTATATCAGTGACGTCTGCTCCGTGGGATATTATTAAGTCTAGTGTGTGGTTAAAGCGATGAGTTGGTCTGGTGACGTTTTGTTTAACCCCAAAAGAGTTTAATAAGTCGACAAATGATAATCCTAGAGCATCGTTTACATCATCTACATGAATATTAAAATCTCCTACAAGCAGCACTTTATCAAAATTGATCAAGAGATCTGATAGAAAACAAGCAAACTCTTGAAGAAAATCAGCGTAGGGCCCTGGGGGTCTGTACACGGTGACCAGAGCGAGTTTTCTATGCATGTCTGAAAGTACAATTTTAAGAACGAGCACTTCAAATGATTTAAAACTGAATCCTAATCTCTGACTGACATTAAGAGAGGCACTAGAAATGGTACAGTGTCACGTTCCGTCTCGCGGAGAGGGGTGAAGCGGTTCTCGGTTTGAGATCTCGAAGGCCGGTGGTGGTGGCAGGGGAGACGTCTTCGACAGGGGCTTGGCTCGCGGCTTCCGCTGCTACAGCATCCAGGGTCCGTGGTGCATTGGTGCCGGAGTGGACGATACCTGGGCGGGCGCGTTGTAGGTGACGTCAGATCCGGTGTTATGCGCTAAAATCTAAGTAGGCGTGGAGGATCATACTGGTGCAGAATTTCACTTTGAAGTTTAAAAAAAATACTGTTTTCATGAAGATGTCTGGAATCAAATACTCTCTGAAAATAATAAGGTCCAAGATTAACTGTTTCTGATGGACTATAAAGATGGCTTTTATTTTAAGGAACATTTATTCTTTAGAGAACATCCAGATGCTTAAAGACTTCATTTATATGAAGAAGAATTTGAAATAGGTAACCCTTTAGGTCCTAAGAGAATGAAGTATAAGTTGATTTTACTACACAGTAGGAAATTTAGGTGGAAAGTATCGATCTCATCTTAAGCACATTCATTTAGCTCTGCTGGTTTGTCATTCTCATTTAAAAGAGTTTGGTATGGATATCATATTAAAACCATTGATAGATGACCTAAAACAGCTTTCAACTGATGGCTTCACTGTGAATGTCTGTGGAACAGAACACAAAGTTTATGCTGCTTTAGCAACGTTTTCTGTCATCGCATATGATTGGTGACTTTCGCATGTGTTTCAACTCGGGTCGAATTTGTCGTTATTGTATGGCAACGCATTCAGAAATTAATCAAAAATTCCAGGAAGATAGTTTTGTTCTAAGAATAAACGAAGTCCACGAATATCATCTCCAGTGTGTCCAGCATAACAAAGAAAATGCTGCTTTGTATGGTGTACGCAGCACTTGTTCATTTGATGCGCTAGGTTTTTTCGATGTTACCAAATCTTTGCCCCCAGACATCATGCATGATATGTTGGAGGGAGTTTTTCCACTGACATTAAAGCATGTTATTCACGAAGCTCATAAACAAAAGTATATAACTATAACTGAGATAAATGAAGAGCTTCAAAAATTCTCTTTTGGTCAGAATGACAAGGCCAATAAGCTTGTGCTGTTGTCTGAACGACTTCTTCAAACCTCAGGGATCATAGGAACAGCTGCTCAGAAATGGTGTCTTTTCAGATTGTTGCCATTTATAATGGGTGATCGTGTTCCTCCTGGCACCAGATATTGGCACGTGTTCTTATTATGTAAAGAGATTGCAGATATTGTCATGGCAGCTAAGTTGAGGAAAGATGAACTAGCAAATCTAGCAGTACTTGTACATGCATTGCTTTCAGAGATGACAGAAGTATTTGGAAGTGTTTTAACACCTAAATGCCACTATCTTATACATTATCCCAGATTAATGTTAATGTACGGTCCTCTTCGTTCTTATCGGTTTATGAGATTCGAAGGAAAACGTCAATATTTTAAGAATCTGACTTATAACTGTCGAAGTTTTGTAAACGTAACAATGACGCTGAGCAATCGGCACCAGTTCAAACAATGCTGGGAACTTTCACCAGACAATATCTTGGGTGATTGTGAAAAGGTGCCAGGTAGAAGTATCTGCACACCCTTATTGTCTCTACCCATTGATCTTCAGACTGCTCTAAGAGAAAGTGGCAACTTCAGGGATGTAGAATTTGATGGCAGAATAATGCAACGTGTCTCTCAACTGACTGCAGACAATATCAAGTATACTGTTATTGATGTGTTGACGTTAGACCTTTTACATGTTGAAAAAAATGTCCTGTGTTTGGCCAGATCAAGTTCATTCTTAACATAGATACCACATGGGTGCTTTTGCTCAAACCTGGAGATGAGTTTGACTACACATCACTTGACACATATACAGTTGATGGTAATCTGTATGTTGGATTGAGACATTTTGTATAAATGCTTGTAGGTTTTTGGCAAGGTCATATGAAGAGGATGCTTAGTGTACAAGTATTAGAGAGAATTGTTCCCCCCTTTATACCTGCCATCACAGTCATAGTTCAACCAAAAATCTAACTTGTCATTGACTCACCCTCATGTTGTTCCAAACCTAGATGAATTCTTTCTTCAGAAGATATTTGAATTATATGAATTCTTTCTACAGAAGATATTTTGAATAATGTTGGTATCCAGACAGTTGTTGGTAGCCATTGACTTGCGTAGTATTTTTATTGTTTTCCTAATATGGAAGTCAATGGCTACCATTACCTGTCTGGCTTACCAACATTCTTCAAAATATCTTCATTTAATTAGAGGTTTGGAACTACATGAGGATGAGTAAATGACAGAATTAAGTTTTTGGGTAAACTGTCTGTTTAATGCAAGTCTTCCGTCCAGATTTTTATCAGATATGTGGTTTTAATGGTGGTCTAAATGTGGTCTAAAGAGGGACAAAAGTAAGTTTAGTATTTAAAACTGATTAATAAACTGCTCATTGGGCCTGATGATTTCAGTTTTGTATTTATGCTCTGAAGGAATTGAAACGCATTGTACATGTTCATTTGAAATATTTTTCACAGGTTTAATACAGAATATCCAGTATATGAGTAACATTTGAGTTGCTAATGTTTTGTAATTTATACCTCTACAAAAATTGTTGTATTTTGTTAAAACACTTGTAAAACATGAACTACACGTGTGTTTAGCACACAAAACTGATTAATTGTTCATTGGCCATGATATCCCGTTCTGAAGGAACTGAAAGATTCTAAGTGTTAATTGAAATTAAGTTTTTGGGTGAACTGTCTGTTTAATGCAAGTATTCTGTCCAGATTGTCAGAAATGTGGTTTTAATGTTCAATATACTGATATATTAGCGATGGCTGGTCTAAAGAGGATAGAAGTAAAAAAAAAGTTGCAAAAGCTTGAGGATAGGATGTGTTAAAAAGCTCTAGAGTTTAGTATTTAAAACTAATGAATGTGTTTATGCTCTGAAGGAATTGAAATGCACTGTACATGTTCATTTGAAATATTTTAAGCGGTTTTATACAGAACATCCAGTCTATGAGTTGAATTGCTAATGTTTTGTATTTTATTTAAGAATTGTAACATTTTGTTTAAATGCTTGTAAAACATGCACTACCTATGTTTAGCACATAAAACTGATTAATTAACTGTTCATTGGGCATGATGCTTCCATTCCTGAAGGAATTAAAATTCTATGTTAATTGAATTGTTAATGTGTGGTACAGAATATCCAGTATGAGTTATAAAACTGAATTGAGAATGTTCTGTACTTTTATACTCAGAAATGTGTTACTTTTGTGATAAAAAAATAAATAAAAATGCAAAATTTTTTTTTTTAGGACAAATCAGTTCAGCTGGATATTAGTGACGGGCCTGGGAGAATACCAGGATGTAATTTTAAACCGTAACATAAAGGTACATTTCTATCACAAAATTGTTCTTTTAGAGGTACAAACAAGAAGGTACAAAAATGTACCAGTGTTCAGAGGTACAGTGAGGGTACAGAGGTACCTGCTAGGCTACAGCTGGGGCGACAAAGCATTTGTAGCTACCATTTATAGTGCCTCTCTTAATGTCAGTTAGAGATTAGGATTCAGTTTTATATCATTTGAAGTGCTCGTACTTAAAATTTTACTTTTAGACATGCATAGAAAACTCGCTCTGGTAACCGTGTACAGACCCCCAGGGTCTGTACAACTTCCTCATTACATCTAAGGGAGTTTTTCCTTGCCACAGTCACCACGGCTGCTCATCAGGGATAAATGCACACTGTTCACCCTCACTGTTCTGTAAAGCTGCTTTAGGACAATGTCTGTTGTGAAAAGCGCTATAGAAATAAACTTGACTTGACACAACAGGGATGAAGAAGGGGGTCTTAACTGTTGCTGAAGATGACGTTGCCACCATCCATTCAAACCCAAATGTAAGGTGCCTGTCTGTATTTTTAGAGTTGTGCTGGAATGTGCAAGACGTCCCTACAGCTGTTTCTCTCCTATATGACTTGATTTATGAAATCAAATTTGATATCCTGAAGAAAATACACCTTTTGAAACTATTCAGAAAGTGTTTATTGGCCTTGACCCCCAGTGCTGTTCAAGAGTCCAATGATTTAAAAACAAATTGGTAAAGTTGAAGTAGCTGCAGTTCAAATGGCTGATCAAAAGTGCAAGTACTGATTTGTTCCTGTTTGTTTAGTCGCTGTGTAACAGTACAACATATTAAAAAGTCAGTTAAGTTTTATTGTAAGGTTTTATGACTTTTAAGTTTTGTTTATAACAGTTAATACTTCATTACTCTAATGAATGTGTTGAAACTCTGCTTGTTTATTGCTGGAGCATTTTAAGATTATTCTGGCACTTTGAGAAAAAAAATTTTTACACCAGCACTTTAAAGGCATTACAAGATTGACTTTTTTGCCTTTTATTTTATTTCAATTTTATATATATTTTATTTTGAATTATTTATTTTATCTGAATCCACTTCAGTTCATGTTGACAGGAAATGCGTCGCTTGGCAAAATTGTAAAAAAAAAAATTCTCAAAAAAAATGTTTCTGTCTTTTTATTGTGTTTACAGTATGGTTTGCAATCTCTTTGTTTGATTTTTAATGTGAATGCCATACAGGAATTTGTGGAAGAAGTTTACTTGTTTTGCTCAACCTTAGTGCAGCTTTTGACACCATTGATCACACTATACTGCTTGCTAGACTTGAGAACGTTGTTGAAATAAAGGAACAGCTCTCTCTTGGCTCAGGTCTTATTTGACTGATCGATATCAGTTTGTTGAAGTAAATGGTGAGTTCTCCACACTCTCTGAGGTAAAGTTTGGTGTTCCTCAAGGATCTGTCTTAGGCCCACTGCTTTTCTCTTTATATATGCTGCCTCTTGGTAAAATTATTCATAAACATGGTATTCGCTTCCATTGCTATGCTGATGATACACAGCTGTATATTTCAGCAAAGCCAGATGAGAGAGATCAGCTTAACATTGTTGAGGAGTGTGTAAAGGACATTAGACAGTGGATGCTCGATAACTTTCTTCTGCTCAACTCAGATGAGATGGAAGTACTTTTACTAGGACCAAATGCAGCTGAGAGCAAACTTTCCAATTACGTAGCATCTCTGGATGGTGTTTCTGTTTCAGCATGTACGGCTTCCAAAGACCTTGGTGTTATTATTGACCCTAGTCTTTTCTTTGAGGCTCACGTGAAAAATATCACCAGGATCGCCTTCTTTCACCTTAGAAATATTGCTAAAATTAGAAAAATGATGTCGTTACAGGATGCAGAAAAACTAGTTCATGCTTTTGTAACATATAGATTAGACTACTGTAACGTTTTACTGTCTGGGAGTTTGAGTAAGTGCATAAATAAGCTTCAGTTAGTTCAGAATGCAGCAGCAAGAGTCCTCACTGGATCTAGAAAATATGAGCACATCACCCTGTTTTAATCATCTACACTGCTCCCAATCAAATCTCGCATTGATTATAAAATGCTACTACTGACGATAAAGCACTTAACGGTCTCGCACCAGTATAATCCTCCACGCCTACTTAGATCAAAGGGTGCTGGCTATCTGTTGGTTCCTCAAATAATAAAGACTACAGCAGGGGGCAGATCTTTCTCTTCTAAAGCCCCACAGTTATGGAACAACCTTCCAATCAGTGTTCGGGACTCAGACACAGTCTCAGTGTTCAAGTCGAGGTTGAAAACGTATTTATTTAGTCGAGTCTTTTATCAGTAGATTTTTTCTTAGGTAAAGGTGCAGATCTGGCGGAACATGGATATAGAGTGTTTGGTAGACTGGGATATTTGTATGCTGTCGTCCCTCACTTTCACACGTTCACTCAGGTTTGTTGACGGTGGTGTGGTGGGTCGTCTCTTATCCCAGAGATCCCTCATTTCTGTGTTACCTTCTGGTTCTCCCTTTTAGTTATGCTGCCATAGCGAGTCTTGCCAGAGTCCAAACTGCACAGTGACATTAACTTTCATACAACAAATAAAGACACTTAATTATCCATATCCATCTCTTCCTGTCACCCTCTTCTCTCTCTCTCTCTCTCTCTCTCTGTCGAGTTAAACATGCTCCTGAGGTTCCAGTGACCACTGTTCCTGCCCCTCCTCCCTCCGTGGATCTTCCCACTTCGTCCAGGCCTGCCTCTGGATAGTGTTCTCTTCGACTGGAGGAAACTCTGTGCAGCTTGGGACGGTTTCTCATCAACGCCTTGGGTGGTTCCATGAAATTCGGAGTAAGAACGGAGCTTTGAGGATGGATTGGACTGTAGTTAATGTCAACAGTCTGCTACACTGACTCAGGACTACATTTCACTTCTGATCATCATCACTGAACCCCGCAACATCGTATATCTGCTATAAATGGACATTCGTGCAACCCAGATGAGGATGGGTTCCTCTTGAGTCTGTTTCCTCTCAAGGTTTCTTCCTTATGCCGTCTCGAGGAGTTTTTCCTTCACCACAGTCGCCACCGGCTACTTCATCAGAGACAAACTTACTTATAAAGAACATCTTCACTTTTAATCACCACATTATCTGTGTAAAGCTGCTTTGAGAAAATGTTCATTGTTAAAAGCGCAATACAAATTAAAATGAATTGAATTGAATTGAAAGATTTAAAGCTGTAAATTAAAGAAGTAATTTAAGTTGAACCAACTTAAAAATTTAGTAGATTTGCTTCAAAGCTTTTTGAGTTTGCTGAACTTCAGGTCTGTAGTTCTCCTACTCGTTTTTTTAAAGTTCACTCAACCCCCTTTATAACTTTAAACAAATTTATGATGACTAGTTAGATGTACCTACTGAGGAAGGTTAGATGAACTTACTGAGGAAGTTATACCTAAATTAATCTAGCAGTTTCAATCCACTTTCTACAATGATTTGGCGTAACTTTAACCACGGAAGTTGAGTAACTCAAAATCGCTTTGCAGCAAATTTACTAAATTCTTTAACTTAACTCAACTTTTTATTTTATTACAGTGTACCGACCATGTTCATTCCTTTTAATTTTGGTTTTGCATTGTATAACTGATGCATTGTTAGCTTTTTTTCAGTTTCAAGAGGAAATATTAGAAAATAAGACTTTTGTATTATTATTTGTTTTGTGTTATTTTGTAAATGCTTATAGTTTTAGTATTTTTTGTAATAAGTAAAAATAAATGAACTTAACATTCTTGATTTAGTTTTAATATATTACGTTGATTTAACTAAACAACATTACATTAACTTTATGTAATTAAATAAAGTTTACTGAAATAAATATTGTTACTTAAATGCAGCCTCACTGAGTTACGTGGAGCCTGTTGACATAAAAAAGTTAAGTAAGGCCAACAAATAATTTTTTTGAGTCTATGTACAATACGAGTCAAATACTCAAGAACTGTTCAAATCAGATACTTGAAGACTTTTCCTAAATTCATATTGAAATTGGTGACTTTTCACTTTTAATGAAGGGAGTTTTGCAGGAAGGTATCTATACTTTTATGATGATATGATGAGTACAGACTCACACACAGTGGACAAAAAAGGCATAAAGAAGTCATAAGGTAGACTGTGTTCATCTACTGTTTATAATGATTTAGTGTTAAACACTGTGTATGTTGGTGTTAAAGTAATAAGGATAAGGCGTTCACGTGTACATTTCTGTATGTGTTTATTTAGCCCTTCTGGTGAATTTCAGGAGTTTACACTGAAATTTCATCCTGTGTGATGGATAATGAACTTCATAAAACTCATCAGTAAAGCTTGACCATCACTCTGGAGGGGTCTGCTGCAGTGCCTGTTTGGAAACTTTCATTTTCCTCACATATTCTCTGCGATCTTCTTTTCTGATCTCTGTGGAAAAAAGCGAAAATATTTCCATACTATGATTTTATTCAATGCATTTCAGTAATATTTGTGAGAAGAAGAGCAGGAATAACACACACCTACTACACCTGGCATTGGTTCAGTCGGCTTTTAAAAGGAAAAGAAAAAATCATGTTACCAGAAACAGACAATAATGACCAGGACAAGAAATAATTATACCTGATATTTACATTATATTTACACATTATATAAAGAAGGACACATGATAAACCATACAGCTGTGTGAAAATAATCAATTTCCGGTTCTATCAGTCTCATAATAGAGGACAACATTAACATTAGAGACTGCAGGGTCTTGGTTATATACCGGACGATAGCTTGAGAACATTGAAAATCATAAATTGTTTAAAATTGCTAATCAGTTTTTGGGCATATGATTCATAAATATTACTCACCGGCACATACTTTTCCTTATTGTATTTCTTATTATACTCATTTTTGGAAAAGTTATTAAAGGCTTTCTCCTTCTCTATGATCAACTCTGTATTCCCGTATCTCAGAGCCAACGCCAACTCCACTAGCTCCTTTGATGGCGAGACAACTGGAATGTTGTCCATGAACGCGACCCACACCGTGTTTACGGTCTCAGTTGATGAACCAGATGCAGAGTCCATGCTGTTACACCGTCTCTGTCTCTAAAACCTGCAAATGAGCAGCACATCTAACACTTGGTATCTCATCTACTGGCAGAACAATGAAATCACATGGTTTGATCTGGTTTACACACACACACACACACACACACACACACACACACTATATACACAGAGCTCTGAAGTTTTATTTGTAGCAGCGGCCCTCTGCACCGCCCGATTCTCTAAAGTTTATGCTTTCACTTTGACCTATTGTTCAGAATTGACCAGCACAAATAGAAATGATAGCAACTTGTGAATCTGATCAAATGCAGACAAATTCATCCAATTAAAATCAATTGTTTAATATATTTCAAATATACAAATGTATCAAAATATCAAAGAAATTTGTCCCCAAATGAGTGAACTGAAGAGCAGAGCTCAATGTACATGTACAACACCACAGCTCTCCATGTCTGCAACAGAAATGCTTCATTCAAGCACTAATTCATAAGGATTCCATGCTACATAAGTGTTTTTATTATTATTATTATTAATAATATAACCTACAATGTTAAGAACTTTAATAAGAATGATTAAGAATGTTATTGCAATAACAGAAGCTGAAGTCTAAAGCTGTGTCATGTTACTTGGTGACTGAAGGAAGTGTCTTTGTTCTGATGACTTTTACTTTTTATAAGTCTGATCACATCTGTCACACCTTAATGTCCACATGTCTGCTTTATATTCTAAACATGGCTGAAAAGAGTATGAATGCAGTAGATTTTAAAATGAAATCATCAACAAAATCTCTTTCTCTTTCAGCTTCCATGTTGCCTAGTAACGAACGTGCTCGCAGCGGGATCACGGAATTTACCCGGAAACAACAAATCCGGATTTCTGATTGGCTGCTAGGCGGCATTTAACTCTATAGCGCTCGAGACAGCGATGAACTCGACATAGAAACTTCTCTCTGTCTGTCTGCGTCTCATCCATTCATACAACATCTCCTCCGAACAAGTTCTCCCTCACTTCTCAGCGTGAGAAACACAAGGTGTGGTGTGTGTGAACCGGGTAAAATGTGTGTCTCAAGGTGAATGTGTGAGACTTGAGATTCCTGAATTATTATTATTATTATTATTATTATTATTATTATTATTATTATTGAGAAACAAATCTATGGAAGCATAGAGGTCAGTAAACCTTCTGGTCATTTCAGAAAGAGAATATGAAAAGGTCTGTATTTTCATTTTGTAAAACTCAGAAGCAAACCAATGTAACGGAGCGTTTTGAAAAGGGGAAGTTTCTAAATACTTTTCTCTAAGAATATAATAGAAACGGAAGCAGAATCCCGTGAAACAAACAGTCCGACTTTTGATTGTACTTCATGTTATGAACAGCATCACTGTGCGCATGTGCGATAATAAATCTCTCTCTTGCTTACGGCAAGTCCCGAGGACAAAAGAAAACTATAAACAACCATAAAATGAACACAGCGCCCTCTTGAGCTATCACACACAATTACACCCAAAACTCTTTACACTACTAAAGAACAAGTGATTTTCCTGTTGAAACAGAGAAAACAGGAAATGACGATTTTAATTGATGACACAGAAAGTTGACTTTTTATGTAATCAGGGGAACACGCCAAAATGAGGAACAAGATACTAAAGCTGGAAGATCAAAACAGGTTAGTCAGTATGGAACCTCACCTTAATATGATGTTAGAATGGGGAAAATATGAATATCAGACTTCTTGTCAGACTATCAGACTATCTCAGACTATCTCTTGGTTTTTCAGCAAGAAATGCAAGACTTTGTGCTGAATGCTACTGTATATAGACAGTATAAGCTCCGCCCACTTCTGACCTGAAACCACTGTGACGTAATAGAATGAAGACTACACCCCCACCCCCACCCCTCCCATGCACACGTACAGTTTTGTCATGTTTCCTGTAGGTGGACATTACAACATAGAAGAATCGGTCAAACGCTTCACTGATCATAACAACAAACGTTTAAATTGAATGTAAAATTGTTATTTTCCTCTAGATAGCAGTATAACCACAGAAATGTAATTCATTGCTATTTAAAACCCTTCCAGCCTCCAGAGTCACACGTTATCGTTTTCCAGTGAAAACAGTGATCTAAAATCGATGCTTGAGGTTTAGACCTTTAGAATGATATATAATTTGTCGTGGTCATGGTCACTCTTGTCCCTTTTCATTTACAGGTGCATCTCAATAAATTAGATCATGGTGGAAAAGTTCATTTATTTCAGTAATTCAACTTAAATTGTGAAACTCTTGTATTAAATTAATTCAATGCACACAGACTGAAGTAGTTTAAGTGTTTGGTTCTTTTAATTATGATGATTTTGGCTCACATTTAACAAAACCCACAGTTTAGACAGCAACTTGTCTTTTAATAATCATATTAACCAAGTTACAAAACAGCCTTCTTTCACCTTAGAAATATTTCCAAGTTAAGAAACA
Source organism: Silurus meridionalis (assembly GCF_014805685.1). Lineage (NCBI taxonomy): Eukaryota > Metazoa > Chordata > Actinopteri > Siluriformes > Siluridae > Silurus > Silurus meridionalis. The sequence continues at coordinate 2,489,486 of NC_060886.1, forward strand.
TGTTGTCTATATCTGATGCAGAGAAGCTCGTCCATGCGTTCATGACCTCCAGAATGGACTACTGTAATGCATTACTAGGTGGATGTCCTGCATCATTAATAAACAAGCTTCAGTTCAGTTTAGAAATAAACTTGACTTGACTTGTTTTGGTCCCTTTGAGATAAAACGGGGAAGAGTCACCCTAAAACACTACGGGGTTATCTTTACTTGTCTTGCCATTAGAGCTGTTCACATTGAAATGACTGCATCATTAGATACAGATTCATTTATTCATGCATTAAGACGCTTCATTGCACGACGTGGACAAGTGGCTGAAATACGCTCAGATAATGGGACAAATTTTGTCGGAGCTGAACGTGAATTACGAGACGCAATACAAAATTGGAACCAAAATCAACTCAACGACGTTCTTCTTCAAAGGAAGATTAAATGGACTTTCAATCCACCTACTGGTTTCGCACCATGGAGGAATCTGGGAGAGACTTATTCACTCAATAAGGAAAATTCTGAATGCTATTGTTCAAGGTCAGCGTTTGGATGAAGAAGGTCTCCTTACATTCTTTTGTGAAGTGGAGTCCATACTTAATAATCGCCCTATAACAAGAGCTTCTTCTGATCCTAATGATTTAGAAGTTTGAACACCTAATCATCTTCTCCTATTGAAGACAAATTTGACATTTCCTCCTGGAACATTCACTAAAGAGGACTTGTATACGCGTAGAAGATGGCGTCAAGTTCGGTACATGTCAAATCTCTTTTGGAAGCGATGGATAACCGATTGTAAGTGGATTGTAAAAACGCACAACTTTCAGTTGGGAGATGTTCTGCTTCTAGTGGACGACAATGCACCAAGGAGCTCCTGGAATATGGGTAGAGTTGTGGGCACCATAGAGGACTAAAAAGGATTTGTACGACAAGTCAAAATCAAGACTACGAGTTCCCTTTTTACTAGACCAATTACAAAAATTAGTTGTGTTCTTGAAGCGGAGGAACATAAAGAATCTACGGACTAACTTCTTATAGTGACATTTGAGAGCTCTTAATGGATATGACATAATTCTTACGTTATTGAAGACAAACCTTGTAGCTACGAAGATGAACTAAACAGACTCTTACTGACTAAAAAACTCAATGAGAATGCAGTGTAAATGTTTGTATTAATTCTTAATTATATTTGATGATTATTACAGATTTCTTGTGTAATAATCAGGGGCTGGAATGTAAGTGCACTATATGTTTGACTTTTATTTTGTATTTTTGGGAATGCAGTTCCAGGTCATGGTCTTTCACTGGGTTTAACTGCATAAGTATCTCACTCCATTTCCTGTTTGGTAGTGTGTCTGGGAAGAGGGGGGAAGTAAGCGGAAGGTTTACTTTCTGTTGATCGTAAACTTCATTGGTGTATTTTAATGTGGCTTTACATGGACTTCAGCAGAATCAAGCAACAAGTGTGTCTTTAATGTTTTGCATCATCGTATGCGTTTTGTTTGAGTTTGTGTTTTTTCGTCCGTCTGTACAACATGAACGTCTCGTCAATAAATCGGATCAGAGAACAAGTGGAACGCGTTCTTCAGCGTCGTGCCTGTGTGTACGATATCCCATTGTTCAGAGGTGTTAATGTTTAACAATAGATTCAATGAAAAGGGAGAAGAGTAACCATGACTAACTATATATCATTCCAAAGGTCTACGCCTCAAGCATCAATTTTAGATCAGTGTTTTTCACTGAAAACAAATGTATTTGCTGAATTTGTGTAAGCAGTACACACAAGAGGTGGAATTAATGAAGTACAAATACAGTGCCTTGCAAAAGTATTAACCCCTTGGCGTTTTCCTATTTTGTTGTCCTACAACCTGGAATTAAAATTGATTTTTTGGGGGTTTGTATCATTTAATTTACACAACATGCCTACCACTTTGAAGATGCAAAATATTTTTTATTGTGAAACAAACAAAAAATAAGACAAAAAAACAGAAAATTTGAGCGTGCATAACTATTCACCCCCCCCAAAGTCAATACTTTGTAGAGCCACCTTTTGCAGCAAGTACAGCTGCAAGTCTCTTGGGGTATGTATCTATAAGCGTGGCACATCTAGCCACTGGGATTTTGCCCATTCTTCAAGGCAAAACTGCTCCAGCTCCTTCAAGTTGGATGGGTTCCGCTGGTGTACAGCAATCTTTAAGTCATACCACAGATTCTCAATTGGATTGAGGTCTGGGCTTTGACTAGGCCATTCCAAGACATTTAAATGTTTCCTTAAACCACTCGAGTGTTGCATTAGCAGTATGCTAAGGGTCATTGTCCTGCTGGAAGGTAAACCTCCGTCCCAGTCTCAAATCTCTGGAAGACTGAAACAGGTTTTCCCCAAGAATTTCCCTGTATTTAGCGCTATCCATCATTCCTTCAATATTCGGACCAGTTTCCCAGTCCCTGCTGATAAAAAACATAAGATGGTGTTCTCGGGGTGATGAGAGGTGTTGGGTTTGCGCCAGACAAAGCGTTTTCCTTGATGGGCAAAAAAGCTAAATTTTAGTCTCCTCTGACCAGAGTACCTTCTTCCATATGTTTGGGGAGTCTCCACATGCCTTTTGGCGAACGCCAAATGTGTTTCCTAATTTTTTTCTTTAAGCAATGGCTTTTTCTGGCCACTCTTCCATAAAGCCCAGCTCTGTGGAGTGTACGGCTTAAAGTGGTCATATGGACAGATACTCCAATCTCCACTGTGGAGCTTTGCAGCTCCTTCAGGGTTATCTTTGGTCTCTTTGTTGCCTCTCTGATTAATGCCCTCCTTGCCTGGTCCGTGAGTTTTGGTGGGCGGGGCTCTCTTGCCAGGTTTGTTGTGGTGCCATATTTTTTCCATTTTTTAATAATGGCTTAAATGGTGCTCCGTGGGATGTTCAAAGTTTTGGATATTTTTTTATAACCCAACCCTGATCTGTACTTCTCCACAACTTTGTCCCTGACCTGTTTGGCAAGATCCTTGGTCTTCATGGTGCCGCTTGCTTGGTGGTGCCCCTTGCTTAGTGGTGTTGCAGAATCTGGGGCCTTTCAGAACAGGTGTATATATACTGAGATCATGTGACACTTAGATTGCACACGTGGACTTTATTTAAGTAATTACGTGACTTCTAAAGGTAATTGGTTGCACCAGATTTTATTTAGAGGCTTAATAGCAAAGGGGGTGAATACATATGCACGCACCACTTTTCCGTTATTTATTTTTACATTTTTGAAACAAGTTATTTTTTCATTTCACTTCACCAATTTGGACTATTTTGTGTATGTCCATTACATGAAATCAAATAAAAATCAGTTTTAATTCCAAGTTGTAAGGCAACAAAATAGGAAAAATGCCAAGGGGTCAATACTTTTGCAAGGCACTGTATTTTGTTACTGTACTCAAGTAGATTTTGTTATCAATCAACTTTTGACTTTCACTTATTACATTTTACACAAATATCTGTACTTTCTACTTCTTACATTTTCAAAACAACCCGTTACTTTAGTTTTAATCCATTTGGTGAAATAACAATATTTTTCATCTCATTGCGTGTTTTAGCACATCAACATGTTTCCTGAGAACAGAGACATTCCTGATCACCTGATCATCATCATCTTGTGTTCTATATGGTGGATCTTCAGCCTGCATACATTCATTAGGTTACAAAATTTCTAATTCATTTTGTATTAATATATTAATTAGGTCTGTCAAAGTGAACCCATTACCACAAATTCATTTTAATGGCATTAATTTAATTATCGTGTGCATTTCTGTTTGACCAGTTTTATTAAAAATATAAATAAATGCATATAAAAGAGGCAAAATTAAATCCTTCAACGCGACACACGTTTCTTTATGACGGCCTTTCTTTAATCAGATGTAAAAATAAATACAAAAATTAGTTTTATTGATGCACCAAGTCTCAAATCCGCACCAAAATCTGCCATGGTGCACACATTTAACTCTTTTGGGTCGACAAATGCGCCGACGTGTTTTGTAGAATTTTTTTCCTCATAACCCTGAAACAAACTTAAATGACTTTTTTGATCGTACAGATAAGAGCAATACATCATTGGAATCTGTAAAGGGTCTACTTTTATTTGTATACACGTAATAAAATGCTGTGCTTTTGTAAAATAAAGAAATCCGGCAGGGGGCACTGTTTACCATCGCTGTCATCTCTTTTTACAGACACAGAAATAAAACAACCTGAAAAAACAATATTCTCTGAAGATGTAATCCATATGACAGTTAGAAGAGTGTTTCTCCGGTATCACCTCACTAACCATCCGTGTGGAAACATAGCAAACATTACGTTTGGTGTCCTGATGACCACCATAATGGTCACCATGATTACTTTATAACATTTACAAAAATATTTTCAGTTTGTTTTCACTAATAATAAACATACATTTGCACAAAGCATCCATTTGCCCATGTCTGTGTTGATTAGAGTATTAAAAATCTTCTTCTTTCAGCTGCTCCCATTAGGGGTCTTCACAGCGGATCATCCGTCTCCATACCACCCTGTCCTCTACATCTGCCTTCTTCACGCCAACTACCTGCATGTCTTCCCTCACCACATCCATGAACCTCCTCCTTGGCCTTCCTCTTTTCCTCCTTCCTGGTAGCTCCATCCTCAGCATTCTCCTACCAATATAACTCATGTCCCTCCTCTGTGCTGCCTCCCTCATTACTCCTGCAGTAGTTACCCAATCATCCAGCACCTCTTCACCACCACCGAGCTCCTGTCTGACCTCTTCCCTGAACCTTACACTACAGTCTTCCTCCTTCAGTTTCCACCATCTTATTCTTCTTTCAGTCCTCACTCTCCTCCTCTTCTTCTCCTCCTCCAAAACCATCCTACAGACCACCATCCGATGCTGTCTAGCTACACTGTCCCCTGCCAACACCTTACAGTCTCCAATCTCCTTCAGGTTGCATCTCCTACACAGAACATAATCCACCTGTGTGCACCTTCCTTCACTCTTATAGGTCACCCTATGA
>NC_060886.1:2494593-2601484 GCF_014805685.1 Silurus meridionalis
AGGTTGTGTAAAATAGCTGTTACCTGATGTGAGGTGTTCAGTATCAAAGGATGTGACAGCACCGTTTTCTCAGCATCCCGGACCATCAGAGCCGCAGCAGCTACTGCACGCAAGCACGAGGGAGACCCTTGTGTTATGTTGTCTAAAGATTCAGAAAGATACACAACAGGGTGAAATCTGTCACCGTGTTCCTGAGCTCGGATCCCCAAAGCCGTACCACCACGTTCATGCACATTAAGGTAAAAAGGTTTAGTATCATTCGGAAGAATAACTAGAAGTATCTTAACACACAGACTTAACACACATACAATACACACACAGCACTTAACACACAGACAATACACACACAGCACTTAACACACAGACAATACACACACACACCACTTAACACACAGACAATACACACACAGCACTTAACACACAATACACACACACACCACTTAACACACAGACAATACACACACACACTTAACACACAGACAATACACACAGCACTTAACACACAGACAATACACACACACACTTAACACACAGACAATACACACACACACTTAACACACAGACAATACACACACAGCACTTAACACACAGACAATATACACACACAGCACTTAACACACAGACAATACACACACAGCACTTAACACACAGACAATAATACACAGCACTTAACACAGACAATACACACACAGCTTAACACACAGACAATACACACACAGCACTTAACACACAGACAATACACACAGCACTTAACACAGACAATAATACACACACACTTAACACACAGACAATACACACACAATAATAATACACAGACAATACACACACAATAACACACAGACAATAACACACAGACAATACACACACAATACACACACAGCACTTAACACACAGACAATACACACACAGCACTTAACACACAGACAATACACACACAGACAATACACACACAGCACTTAACACACAGACAATACACACACAGACAATACACACAGCACTTAACACACAGACAATACACACAGACAATAACACACACACACACACAGCACTTAACACACAGACAATACACACACAATAATACACACACACTTAATACACAGACAATACACACACACAATACACACACATAACACACAGACACACACACACATAACACACAGACACACACACACATAACACACAGACAATAATACACACACAGCACTTAACACACAGACAATACACACAGCACTTAACACATAGACAATACACACATAACACACAGACAATACAATACACACACATAACACACAGACAACACACAGACAATACACAGACAATACACACACAGCACTTAACACACAGACAATACACACACACAGCACTTAACACACAGACAATACACACACACACCACTTAACACACAGACAATACACACACAGCACTTAACACACAGACAATACACACACTTAACACACAGACAATACACAGACAATACACACAGCACTTAACACACAGACAATACACACACAGCACTTAACACACAGACAATACACACACAGCACTTAACACACAGACAATACACACACAGCACTTAACACACAGACAATACACAGCACTTAACACACAGACAATACACACAGCACTTAACACAATAGACAATAATACACACACACAATAATACACACACAGCTTAACACACAGACAACACACAGACAATAATAATAATATAATAATACACACAGACAATAACACACAGACAATATAATACACACACAATACACACACAACACTTAACACACAGACAATACACACACAGCACTTAACACACAAACAATACACACACAGCACTTAACACACAGACAATACACACACACATAACACACAGACAATATAATACACACACAATACACACAATAATAACACACAGACAATACACACAGCACTTAACACACAGACAATACACACACATTAACACACAGACAATACACACACTTAACACACAGACAATACACATAATAATAATAATTTAACACACAGACAATACACACAGCACTTAACACAATAGACAATACACACACACACCACTTAACACACAGACAATACACACACAGCACTTAACACACAGACAATACACACACACATAATAACACACAGACAATACACACACACACACAGCACTTAACACACAGACAATACACACACAGCACTTAACACACAGACAATATACACACAGCACTTAACACACAGACAATATACACACAGCACTTAACACACAGACAATACACACACAGCACTTAACACACAGACAATACACACACACACACATAATACACACACTTAACACACACACACATAACACACAGACAATAATAATAACACACACACAATAACACACAGACAATACACACAGCACTTAACACACAGACAATACACACAGCACTTAACACACAGACAATACACATAATAATACACACAATAATACACACACAACACTTAACACACAGACAATACACACACACACTTAACACAGACAATACACACAGCACTTAACACACAGACAATACACACACCACTTAACACAGACAATAATACACACACTTAACACACATAGACAATACACACATAATAATAATAATAATACACACATAACACACAGACACACACACACATAACACACAGACAATACACACACACTTAACACACAGACAATACACACACAGCACTTAACACACAGACAATACACACACAGACAATACACACACAACACTTAACACACAGACAATACACACACAGCACTTAACACACAAACAATACACACACACTTAACACACAGACAATAATACACACACAGCACTTAACACACAGACAATACACACACACTTAACACACAGACAATACACACACAGCACTTAACACACAGACAATACACAATAATAATACACAATAATAATACACAGACAATAATAATAATAGCACTTAACACACAGACAATACACACACAGCACTTAACACACAGACAATACACACACAGCACTTAACACACAACAATACACACACAGCACTTAACACACACAGACAATACACACAATAATAATACACTTAACACACAGACAATACACACACATACACACACACACTTAACACAGACAATACACACACTTAACACAGACAATACACACAGACAATACACATAATAATACACACTTAACACACAGACAATACACACACAGCACTTAACACACAGACAATACACACACAGCACTTAACACACAGACAATACACACACACAGCACTTAACACACAGACAATACACACACAGCACTTAACACACAGACAATACACACACAACACTTAACACACAGACAATACACACACAGCACTTAACACACAGACAATACACACACAGCACTTAACACACAACAATACACACACAGCACTTAACACACAGACAATACACACACACACCACTTAACACACAATAATAATAATAACACACAGACAATAATAATACACACACACTTAACACACAGACAATACACACACAGCACTTAACACAGACAATACACACACAGCATTTAACACACAGACAATACACACACATAATAACACACAGACAATAATACACACACACAATAATAATAACACACAGACAATACACACTTAACACACAGACAATACACACACAACACTTAACACACAGACAATACACACACACAGCACTTAACACATAGACAATACACACAGCACTTAACACACAGACAATACACACAGCACTTAACACACAGACAATACACACAGCACTTAACACATAGACAATACACACATAATACACACACACAATACACACACAATAATAATACACACACACCACTTAACACACAGACAATACACACACAGCACTTAATATTAATAGACAATACACACAGCATTTAACACACAGACAACACACACACACATAATTTAACACACAGACAATACACACACACAGCACTTAATACACAGACAATAATACACACAGCATTTAACACACAGACAATACACACAGCACTTAACACATAGACAATACACACAATAATAACACACAGACAATACACACAGCACTTAACACACAGACAATACACACACAGACAATACACACACAATAATACACACAGACAATAACACACACACAATAATACACACACTTAATACACACAGACAATACAATACACAGCACTTAACACATAGACAATACACACACACACCACTTAACACACAGACAATACACACACACCACTTAACACACAGACAATACACACACAGCACTTAACACACAGACAATACACACAGCACTTAACACACAGACAATACACACACAGCACTTAACACATAGACAATACACACACACAGCACTTAACACATAGACAATACACACACAGCACTTAACACACAGACAATACACACACAATAATAATAATAATATAATAATAATAGACAATATAATACACAGCACTTAACACACAGACAATACACACACAGCACTTAATAATAATAATACACACTTAACACACAGACAATACACACAGCACTTAACACACAGACAATACACACACACTTAACACACAGACAATACACACACAATAATAACACACAGACAATACACACACACACTTAACACACAGATAATACACACACACCACTTAACACACAGACAATACACACACACACTTAACACACAGACAATACACACACAGCACTTAACACAGACAATACACACAGCACTTAACACATAGACAATAATACACAGCACTTAACACATAGACAATACACACACACTTAACACATAGACAATACACACACAGCACTTAACACATAGACAATACACACACAGCACTTAACACAGACAATACACACACACACACACACACACCACTTAACACACAGACAATACAATACACACACTTAACACACACAGACAATACACACACAGCACTTAACACACAGACAATACACACACAGCACTTAACACACAGACAATACACACACCACTTAACACACAGACAATACACACACACACACCACTAAACACACACACCACTTAACACACAGACAACACACACACCACTTAATACACACAGACAATACACACAGCACTTAACACACAGACAATACACACACAGCACTTAACACACAGACAATACACACACAGACAATACACACACAACACTTAACACACAGACAATACACACACAGCACTTAACACACAGACAATACACACAGCACTTAACACACAGACAATACACACACCACTTAACACACAGACAATACACACACACACCACTAAACACACACACCACTTAACACACAGACAACACACACACCACTTAACACACAGACAATACACACACAGCACTTAACACACAGACAATAACACACACACACATAACACACAGACAATAATAATACACACACTTAACACAGACAATACACACACACACCATAACACACAGACAATACACACACACTTAACACAGACAATACACACACACACCACTTAATACACACAGACAATACACACACAGCACTTAACACACAGACAATACACACACAGCACTTAACACACAGACAACACACACACACACTTAACACACACAGACAATACACACAACACTTAACACACAGACAATACACACACAGCACTTAACACATAGACAATACACACACACACACACACCATAACACACAGACAATACACACCACTTAACACACACAATAATACACACACAGCATAACACAGACAATACACACACACACACACCATAACACACAGACAATACACACACAGCACTTAACACACAGACAATACACACAGCACTTAACACACAGACAATATAACACACAGACAACACACAGCACTTAACACACAGACAATACACACACACACACACACCACTTAACACACAGACAATACACACACAACACTTAACACACAGACAATAATAATAATAGCACTTAACACAGACAATACACACACACACCACTTAACACACAGACAATACACAGCACTTAACACACAGATAATACACACACAGCACTTAACACACAGACAATACACACACAGCACTTAACACAGACAATACACACACACACACCACTTAACACACAGACAATACACACACACCACTTAACACACAGACAATACACACACACCACTTAACACACAGACAATACACACACACACACACACACACAGCACTTAACACAGACAATACACACAGCACTTAACACACAGAGAATACACACACACACTTAACACACAGAGAATACACACACACTTAACACACAGACAATACACACACACACACACAGACAATACACACACCACTTAACACACAGAGAATACACACACACACACAGCACTTAACACACAGACAATACAATAATAATAGCACTTAATATTAATAGACAATAATAATAGCACTTAATATTAATAGACAATACACACACTTAACACACAATAATACACACAGCACTTAACATAATAGACAATATAATACACACACTTAACACACAGATAATAATAATAATATAATTTAACACACAGACAATATAATACACACACACTTAACACATAGACAATAATAATAATACACAATAATAATAATAATACACAATAATAATAATAATAATAATACACACTTAACACACAATAATAATAATAGCACTTAATATTAATAGACAATAATAATAATAATAACACTTAACACAGACAATATAATACACACACAGACAATACACAGCACTTAACATAATAGACAATACACACACAACTTAACACACAGATAATACACACACTTAACACAGACAATAATAATAATAGACAATACACACAATAATACACACATAATAATAATAATAATACACACACACACAGCACTTAACACACAATAATAATAATACACAGCACTTAACACACACAGACAATAATAATAGCACTTAATACACAGACAATATAATACACACACACTTAACACAGACAATACACAGCACTTAACACACAGACAACACACACACACACATAATAATAATAATAGCACTTAATAATAATAATATAATTTAACACACAGACAATATAATAATAATAGCACTTAATATTAATAGACAATACACACAACACTTAACACACAATAATACACACACTTAACACAGACAATATACACACAGCACTTAATAATAATAATAGACAATAATAATACACACTTAACACACAACAATACACACACACTTAATAATAATAATATAATAATAATAGACAATAATAATACACAGCACTTAATAATAATAGACAATAATAATAGCACTTAATATTAATAGACAATAATACACACACAGCACTTAATACACAGACAATACACAGACAATAATAATAATAGACAATACACACACAGACAATATAATAATAATAATAATACACACACAGCACTTAATACACAGACAATACACAGACAATAATAATAATAGACAATACACACACAGACAATATAATAATAATAATAATACACACACAGCACTTAATACACAGACAATACACAGACAATACACAGCACTTAATAATAGACAATACACACATAGCACTTAACACAGACAATACACACATAATAATACACAGCACTTAACATAATAGACAATACACACCACTTAACACACAGATAATATAATAATAATAGACAATAATAATACACAGACAATACACAGACAATAATAATAATATAATTTAACACACAGACAATACACACATAATAATAATAATAGCACTTAACACACACAGACAATAACACACAGACAATAATAATAGCACTTAACACAGACAATATAATAATAATAGCACTTAATATTAATAGACAATAATACACAGCACTTAACATAATAGACAATACACACACTTAACACAGACAATACACAGCACTTAATAATAGACAATACACACAGCACTTAATAATAATAATATAATTTAACACACAGACAATAATAATAGCACTTAATATTAATAGACAATAATAATAGCACTTAATATTAATAGACAATAATAATAATAATAACACACAGACAATACACAGACAATACACACATAGCACTTAACACATAGACAATAATAATACACTTAACACACAATAATAATAATAATAATAATAATAATAATAATTCAGGAATCTCAAGTCTCACACATTCACCTTGAGACACACATTTTACCCGGTTCACACACACCACACCTTGTGTTTCTCACGCTGAGAAGTGAGAGAGAACTTGTTCGGAGACCTCTGTGTATATAGTGTGTGTGTGTGTGTGTGTGTGTGTTTGTGTGTGTGTGTATTAACAGATCAAACAATGTGATCCATAATTTTAGACAGCAACTTGTCTTTTAAAAATCATATTATCCATGTAACAGAAATGGATTCTTCCACCTGAGAAATATTTCTAAGCTGAAAAAACGTCTATATCTGATGCAGAGAAGCTCGTTCATGCGTTCATGACCTCCAGAATAGACTACTGTAATGCATTACTAGGTGGATGTCCTGCATCATTAATAAACAAGCTTCAGTTTATTCAGAATGCGGCAGCAAGAGTTCTTACAAGGTCGAGAAAATATCACCATATAACCCCAATCTTATCATCCCTGCACTGGCTTCCTGTTAAGATTCAAATAGACTTCAAACTACTGCTTCTTACTTATAAAACACTAAATGGTTTAACTCCCATGTATCTCTCCAGTCTTTTAACACGCTTCAATCCGTCACCCTCCCTGAGATCTCAAAACTCTGGACTTCTAGTAGTTCCTAGAATAGCAAAGTCCACTAAAGGTGGTAGAACATTTTCACATTTAGCTCCTAAACTCTGGAATAGTCTTCCTGACAGTGTTCGGGGCTCAGACACACTCTCCCAGTTTAAGTGTGGCTGCTCATCAGGGATAAATACACATCATTCATCTTAACTCTTAAATTCTGTAAAGCTGCTTTGAAACAATGTCCGCTGTGAAAACTACAATAGAAATAAACTTGAACTTGACTTGACTTTTTAATGTTCCATACGCGGTAAAACATCTCCTCTCACTATTCTTACATTTCAGGGCCATAACAGGGAAAAGCAGAAGCCGAGTCAGGATCTGAGAGAATCATTGAGACATCTGAGAGACGGGGTAACAGCATGGACACTGCCTCTGGGGAATTGACTCGGTCCATGGCCACTAGGCTCAATGGCACTAGTCCTGGAGTGAATACTGTGTGGTTCAGATTCATTGATAATATTCCAGTCATCGGGACGGTAAAGGAAGCAGTGGAGTTGGTGTTCACTCTGTATGAAGGGAATGAAGCCGTAGTGAAGGAGAAAAAGGAAGTGATTAAAAACAGTGTGGGAATTCAGGTGAGTCAAAAACACAAGAAAGAAAAGTATGTGCTGCTCAGTGATATTTATACATCATGTATCTAAAAACTGACAGATTATTAAGTAAATGCTTCTAATATCCCAAAAAGAAAAGCAGTTAAAGCCCCTATAGCACACTCCAGTTCTTATCAGAGTTCTCTAAATATATAATAATGGGTATTTAATCAAGACCCCTGCACATGTTCCCCTCTCTTTTTTACGATGCCGTTTTAGTGCCACACACACAAAAAAACCTTGACTTTATTACCTACTTTATTCTCGCGATTTCAACTTTATTCTTGTAAATTTTGTATACGTTTTTATGTGGCATTAAAACACCATCATAATTATGAGTCTCTGGTAGTGAATTATTTTCACACAGTTGCATGGTTCATCATGTGTCCTTCTTTATATAATGTATATGTACATTATACAAAGTGTAAATATGTCATGGTCTGGACATTTTGGGGCGGTTTGTGATTTGGCCACCAGATGCCGCCACTGGACCCCTACTCCCTATTCCATACTCCCGAGCCCCTTACGGTTTAATGTCTCCCACCTGCTCCTCGTTTGTGTTGTGTATTTAAGTGTTGTGTATTTAAGGTTAAGAGCCACTCTCGAAGTGGACATATTTATTATAATTATTGCTTGTCCTGGTCCATCATTATGTCTGTTCCTGGTAACATGAATTCTTTTGATTTTTTTCCTTTTAGTCGACTGAAGGAGCAGCAGGTGCAGCAGCAACACCTGAGGTTTCTGGCCTTAAAAATGTGACAGGTGTGTGTTATTCCTGCTCTTCTTCTCACCAATATAACTGAAATCAATTTCATGAATGTGTTTAAGGAAATAGTAAGGAAATATTTTCACTTTTCTCCACAGATGTCACAAAGCAGCACATTAAGGAATGTGTCTTGAAAGAGTCTGAAGGAGAATTAAAATTAACTCCAGAAGAACAGAAAGAAAGTGAAAAAAAATTATTGGACATGTGTGAAAAAATACGGCTCATCGATACAGATTATCAAATGGACAAGAAAGTGGACAAGGAACTGTACAAGGACGAGCGAAGGACTAAGAGAGGAGCGCATGTCTTTAATAATGACTTACTGAAATTTCATCACAAAGTTCTGCAAAAGTTTATAAAAATATCAAATTTTTAATCTTCAAGGATACAATAAAGAGGAAATAGAAGAATTCAGCAGCCACACACTTTCCCAGGAAACAACAATGGAGATACAGAGAAACATGGTAGTGCACTTTGACCATGAGGATCTGTACATAAACACTAATGGAGTATTGTATGGCACATTTCAGGAAGAGCTATGTGACGCATTATTGAATGTGCTGGGACACATAAACCCTGAGGACGTGACAGAAGCAGATAAAGAACGGCTAAATGATGTGATAAATTACATGAACAGATTAGAAATTTATGTTGACCAAATTGCAAAAGAAAAGTGGATTGGGACTCAAATGAATCACAGGTAAAGAGCAAAAAAGACTCGGTTTGATGTGGTAAAACACCAGGTAGCAACAATGTACGAGACTGATCGTGGTTTGGATTGGAGCCTGGAGATTTTGGGTAGGGTTGCACCTTTGTTTGGACAAAGACAGTAATTTTAGTTCCTGTTTATAGTGTTGTTGTAAGTGTTCGAGTTTTTATAATTAATTTCCTGCTTCAGTCACTGTATTTTTCTAAATTAAATTTCTCTCTCTGAAACTGTATGGAAATTGTTTTGTATATTTCCCACGTTACGCCCTCTTCATATAAAATATGACTCTTAGTGCCGGTCCCAAGCCCGGTTAAATGGGGAGGGTTGCGTTAGGAAGGGCATCCAGCGTAAAACATGTGCCAAATCAAATATGCAGATCACATATAAGAATTTCATACCGGATCGGTCGAGGCCCGGGTTACCAACGACCGCCACAGGTATTGTTAGCCGACAGGGTACCGGTGGAAATTGGGCTACTGTTGGCCGAAGGAGGAGAAGGAGAGGAGGAAGACGTCTACAGAGACAGCAGGAAAAGGAGAAGTGTAGAAGAGTGGAGGTTTGGGTTGGTACTTTAAATGTTGGTACTATGACTGGTAAAGGGAGAGAGATAGCTGATATGATGGAGAGGAGAAAGGTAGATATGTTGTGTGTTCAGGAGACCAAGTGGAAAGGGAGTAAGGCCAGGAACATTGGAGGTGGGTTTAAACTGTTCTGGGTGGAAAGAGAAATGGTGTAGGGGGGATTCTGAAGGAAGAGTACAGTAAGAGTGTAGTAGAGGTGAAGAGAGTTTCTGATAGGGTGATGATCGTGAAGGTGGAAGTTGAGGGGATGATGATAAATGTCATCAGTGCCTATGCTCCACAAGTCGGCTGTGAGATGGAAGAGAAGAAAGATTCTGGAGTGAATTAGATGAAGTGGTAGATGGTGTACCTAGAAAAGAATGATTGGTGATTGGGGCAGACTTTAATGGGCATGTAGGTGAAGGGAACAGAGGTGATGAGGAGGTGATGGGTAGGTATGGTCTTAAGCAGAGGAATGTGGAAGAGCAGATGGTGGTGGATTTTGTTAAAAGAATGGAAATGGCAGTGGTGAACACGTATTTTAAGATGAAGGAGGATCATAGGGTGACATATAAGAGTGAAGGAAGGTGCACACAGGTGGATTATGTTCTGTGTAGGAGATGCAACCTGAAGGAGATTGGAGATTGTAAGGTGTTGGCAGGGGACAGTGTAGCTAGACAGCATCGGATGGTGGTCTGTAGGATGGTTTTGGAGGAGAAGAAGAAGAGGAGGAGAGTAAGGACTGAAAGAAGAATAAGATGGTGAAAACTGAAGGAGGAAGAGTGTATTGTGAGGTTCAGGGAAGAGGTCAGACAGGAGCTCGGTGGTGGTGAAGAGGTGCTGGATGATTGGGTAACTACTGCAGGAGTAATGAGGGAGGCAGCACAGAGGAGGGACATGAGTTATATTGGTAGGAGAATGCTGAGGATGGAGCTACCAGGAAGGAGGAAAAGAGGAAGTCAAAGGAGGAGGTTCATGGATGTGGTGAGGGAAGACATGCAGGTAGTTGGCGTGAAGAAGGCAGATGTAGAGGACAGGGTGGTATGGAGACGGATGATCTGCTGTGAAGACCCCTAATGGGAGCAGCTGAAAGAAGATTTTTAATACTCTAATCAACACAGACATGGGCAAATGGATGCTTTGTGCAAATGTATGTTTATTATTAGTGAAAACAAACTGAAAATATTTTTGTAAATGTTATAAAGTAATTATGGTGACCATTATGGTGGTCATCAGGACACTAAACGTAATGTTTGTATGTTTCCACACGGATGGTTAGTGAGGTGATACCGGAGAAACACTCTTCTAACTGTCATATGGATTACATCATCAGAGAATATTGTTTTTTCAGGTTGTTTTATTTCTGTGTCTGTAAAAAGAGATGACAGCGATGGTAAACAGTGCCCCCTGCCGGATTTCTTTATTTTACAAAAGCACAGCATTTTATTACGTGTATACAAATAAAAGTAGACCCTTTACAGATTCCAATGATGTATTGCTCTTATCTGTACGATCAAAAAAGTCATTTAAGTTTGTTTCAGGGTTATGAGAAAAAAAAATTCTACAAAACACGTCGGCGCATTTGTCGACCCGAAAGAGTTAAATGTGTGCACCATGGCAGATTTTGGTGCGGATTTGAGACTTGGCGCGTCAATAAAACTAATTTTTTTATTTATTTTACATCTGATTAAAGAAAGGCCGTCATAAAGAAACGTGTGTCGCGTTGAAGGATTTAATTTTGCCTCTTTTATATGCATTTATTTATAGTTTTAATAAAACTGGTCAAACAGAAATGCACACGATAATTAAATTAATGCCATTAAAATGAATTTGTGGTAATGGGTTCACTTTGACAGACCTAATTAATATATTAATACAAAATGAATTAGAAATTTTGTAACCTAATGAATGTATGCAGGCTGAAGATCCACCATATAGAACACAAGATGATGATGATCAGGTGATCAGGAATGTCTCTGTTCTCAGGAAACATGTTGATGTGCTAAAAACACGCAATGAGATGAAAAAATATTGTTATTTCACCAAATGGATTAAAATTAAAGTAACGGGTTGTTTTGAAAATGTAAGAAGTAGAAAGTACAGATATTTGTGTAAAAATGTAATAAGTGAAAGTCAAAAGTTGATTGATAACAAAAATCTACTTGAGTACAGTAACAAAATATTTGTACTTCATTAATTCCACCTCTTGTGTGTACTGCTTACACAAATTCAGCAAATACATTTGTTTTCAGTGAAAAACACTGATCTAAAATTGATGCTTGAGACGTAGACCTTTGGAATGATATATAGTTAGTCATGGTTACTCTTCTCCCTTTTCATTGAATCTATTGTTAAACATTAACACCTCTGAACAATGGGATATCGTACACACAGGCACGACGCTGAAGAACGCGTTCCACTTGTTCTCTGATCCGATTTATTGACGAGACGTTCATGTTGTACAGACGGACGAAAAAACACAAACTCAAACAAAACGCATACGATGATGCAAAACATTAAAGACACACTTGTTGCTTGATTCTGCTGAAGTCCATGTAAAGCCACATTAAAATACACCAATGAAGTTTACGATCAACAGAAAGTAAACCTTCCCGCTTACTTCCCCCCTCTTCCCAGACACACTACCAAACAGGAAATGGAGTGAGATACTTATGCAGTTAAACCCAGTGAAAGACCATGACCTGGAACTGCATTCCCAAAAATACAAAATAAAATTGTTAGTGTTAGGATGGTTTTCACGCTGTTTCACACACATTCCTTTGTCTGCTCAGTGTCTATAGAATGTGTACGATGTTAGTCTGTAAGGTAAACAGGGAGTCTTATCTGGACTCACACATCTCCAGCTAGTATATCCTCTTGTCTAAACAGGAAACAAGTTTAAAACAGCCTTTTCATTGTATGTGTATATATACGTTCTGCCGCCTGCAATAAACGGAAGAGGAAGCATTTGCTGTGTGCGGTGTGATTCTTCCCTGATCAGAAAGGCCTACGGGTATCGCAGATCGTATGGAAAACCTCTCCACGAATTAAGTTTCGTTTGAGCATGATAAAAATCAACAGTTTTGGTGTCAGAAGCGAGATACTTTCAGCAATATTCAAAAAGGGAAATCACGCATCAAGGTAAGTTTAATGTACTTCCTTGTTGGCGGGGATTGTCCCGTATGCCAGCCAATAGGGCTGCATATGTTTTCGTGTCTTGGTTATGCATTAACTGTTTAATGATAATTTCCTTTGGTGGGATGATTTCGTCGCGACATTGGTTTCCTCACCTTAGATGTAAGATGCAAGATTAGAAGACGTTTTTTACGGTCTGTCTAATATAGGTGATATTGTCTGAAGTATCCAAAAGAATCCACGATAATTTATATGCCCGAAAAAATAGATGAATGAAAAATGAATTGTTTTTAAGAAAAAAAAAAAAAAAAAAAAGTGAGAGAAAATAGAAAAGGAACTTAAGAAAAACAGACATTTTGAAAAGACTTTAAAATTTTTCAAAAGACTTCAATCTTGTTTTGGCTTTATAGTCTATTTTTTTCTCCTACCTAACAAAATTTGTGATCCACTTGGAGAGATTGGATTACTTTTTTGTTTGAAGACTGCGATCCCCCTGGTGCCTAGTGTTGTGTGTATTGTCTGAGTGTTAAGTGTTGTGTGTCTGTTCTTTGTTCTGTGTTAAGAAGATGGGTCATGACATTTCTCGCTTATTGCCGGAAGAAAATCCCAAAGATTAAATGTATAGGAATTGTGCCGGTTATTGAACTAATCCTTATTTAGATCATTTGGCATTATGGAGTGAAATTGTATTACATCTAGATACTTTTTCCTAGAGATTTAGATGCTGCTAGAGGTTTCTACTATGCTCCAGGTTAAGTTAACCCGTTAAGCTCTGCACTGCAACAGGAAGTGGTGCATTCCAGCCTCAGCACAAAACTCAAGGAGGAGGTCCTAGGAAAAAGGGGAAGTTCTTCTATTAGGGAATAGATAGATTCCAATTTCATGTCCTGTAACTCACCTTTTGCCTGTAGTGACACCAACTGGTACTAATTTTTATCATAGCTTTACAATAATTCCAAACTCGCCTTTAAACCTTTTAGGAAGAGATATGATGCATAAAATGGGAATGGAGATTCTGTTTTTTGAAAGCAAGGCCTCACTGTCTTTTCCTTCTGTCCTCATGCTTTCAACCGAGCCACAGCCACATCCGGAAGATTTTTTCCAAGGTAGTACAGAGGTCCTGCCTGATGAACCAAATTTAGGTGAAGTTAACCCTAAATGATGGGCCTCTCACAAAGATGAGGCAGGTTTAATCCAGGTAAAACCGTATCATGCACTCATGAAAACACACCATCCAATTTTTGTTAAACAATATCCATTGTTGAAAGAGAAGAATGTTGGCATTGCTCCAGTTATTGACAATTTATTGTCACAAGGTGTTTTGATCGAGACACATTCACCGTATAACACACCGATTAATCCCATCTTGAAGGCAGATAAGAAATGCTGGAGGTTAGCACAAGATTTACGTGAGATTAATAAATTAGTTATTCCGTTAGCTCCTTTGGTGCCCGATGTAGCTACCATTATTAACTCTATACCAGCGACTCACAGATTTTTTACTGTGATTGATCTTTGTTCTGCTTTTTTCAGCGTCCCTTTGGCCTCAGAGACGCAGCCGCTTTTCGCATTTACCTATAGGGGACGTCAATTCACCTGGACCCGTCTTCCTCAGGGTTTTGTTGACTCATCAGCCGGATTATACTAAACCTTTTCACCTATATGTGCACGAACGTGGTGGTACAGCTGCGTGGATCCTAGCCCAGGAACACGGTGACAGATATCGCCCTGTTGCGTATCTTTCCGAATCTTTAGACAACATAGCACAAGGGTTGCCCTCGTGCTTGCGTGCAGTGGCTGCTGCGGCTCTGATGGTCCGGGATGCTGAGAAAACGGTGCTGTCACATCCTTTGATACTGAACACCTCACATCAGGTAACAGCTATTTTACACAACCTCAACACACAACATATGACAGCACAACATAGATCTGGTTATGAAACCACACTCTTAGCAACAGAAAACGTAACTATTGAGCCTCTTCTCAGCCGCATTCAGCTGTAGTAGTGCTGCGTGATCTGCTAGACGATATTGATTTAGATGGTTTTGACGACACACATGATTGCCTTAAACACATTGAACAAGAGACCTCTTGTAGGCCCGATCTTTTGGATACGGCCCTGGAAGAGGGGGATTGTCTATATGTAGATGTTCATGTTTAAAACCTTCTGATGATGTGTATTTATGTGGATATGCAGTTGTAAGATTACCTGATGTAATAGTTGAAGCTAAATCATTACCATACACATCAGCACAAGCTGCAGAGTTGGTCGCACTCACAAGAGCATATCAGTTGTCTGAAGGTAAAGTAGTGACTATATACACTGATTCTAAGTATGCTTATGGTGTTGTGCATGATATTGCCGAAACATGGAAGCAAAGAGACTTTAAAACAGCTGATGGAAAGCCCATAGCACATTTTAATCTCATAGGCGACCTTTTAAAAGCTGTTCAGCTCCCTGCCAAAGTGGCCATAGTGAAGGTTAAAGGACATGCCGTAGGTGATTCAGAGGAAATTCAGGGAAATACATTAGCGGATAAAGTAGCTAAGGAAGCAGCAAAACAACCAGTAGATTTGGACACAGTACATACAAATCCTGAGATCTCGATGATGTCACATATCTCCAATATACCAGACATTGACCTAAAAATACTTTAAAGTCAGCCTACTGAGGAGGACATCAAGTATTGGTCTTACAAACAATGTAAATCAGATTCTGCTGGTATCATTAGAGATGTAGATGGCAAAATTGCTCTTCCTAAACTAGCCTTAATAGTGTTGGTGAAGCATTATCATGGGATGTCACACATTAGCATAGCTAAAGTCATCCTGGCTATAAATGCATTATACTGTATTGCTGATGTAGCTAAAACAACCAAGCTAGTGTTGGATTCATGTTTGACTTGTGCCAAAACTAACGTACATCGACCTGTACACTGTATTTCACACATATGCCACCTGTAGGAAATTTAAGATATCTCTTGGTTATAGTTGACAGATTCAGTAAGTGGCCAGAAGCATTTGGATGTGCGACATAGAACGCTAAAAACAGGCCGAAATTGGACTGTTGTTCTCCCGGCAGTACTCACAGAAATGAGAATGACCCTATCTTCAACAAAACTAACCTTTTGAAAGTTTTATGTTCTAACCTTTCCCGACCCCATGGGTCAGCGGACGCACTGGCATTTCTTCCTTAGGTAACCTGGAAGTGATGGTGGACGACTACGTTTCTGCCCTGGTTGAGAAATTGAATTCTATCAGTGCTGATGTCTCACTAACTCTTCCTCTGCCTACAGATAAGACAACACACCCTTTTGTGTCTAATCAGCAGGTCCTGATAAGAAGTCTGAAGCCTACCAAGGTCGGTGAGCCGAAGTATCTGGGTCCAGCGACTGTTCTAGCTGTAACCAGAACTGGAGATCTGACTGATTATCAGCCACAGTGGATACACGCAAGCAGGATCAAAACAGCACTCACTTAATCTGTGCACTAATTGGTCTGTTGGCCCAAGAATCCTACCTAAGTGAGTATTCGGGGCTGAAACAGTTGAGAGCCCATGGAAAGATCCTTTCTTTATAGTAGAAAGGGGGCCACCTCCGGGGTGAAGATCTGACTCACGCGACTGTTTGTTTAGCTCACCCTGATACCTGCTCTAGGTCTAAATTCTATAACTATATGTGCATAGTTGTAATTACACTCCTTATTCTCTTTGAACACATTATTCAGTGAGAAGTGACTGTACCTGTATACCTTATAATACTGCTAATAGACATATTGAATAAGCACTGAGAAACAAATGTCTCATGATGTCTTGGAGAACGTGAAACAACTGCTGAACAAAGTTTTTTTGAAAAGATTAAGAGTTTGTTTACAAGTGTTGAACACTATTTTGTTTTAGGATTGATTCTTGTAGTGATTGTTGGAATTGTACTTTGTATGTTGCCATGTTTGATGACGATGGTAAGACAGGCCATAAAGGCCTCGATTGGAGTGGTGATGATGAATGATTATATGCATGTAGGGAAAGAATGAAATGGAATCTCTATGTTTTTGTTTGTCTTTATCTTTTCATTCGCAGTTTGTGTCACCGATTCTGTTCCCAGGATGACCATCCTATGTTTTGGTGTGTGATGCTAAATCATAAATGATTTAAAGTGGCCATTGTTAGTGTTAGGATGGTTTTCACGCTGTTTCACACACATTCCTTTGTCTGCTCAGTGTCTATAGAATGTGTACGATGTTAGTCTGTAAGGTAAACAGGGAGTCTTATCTGGACTCACACATCTCGGTCTAGTATATCCTCTTGTCTAAACAGGAAACAAGTTTAAAACAGCCTTTTCATTGTATGTGTATATATACGTTCTGCTACCTGCAATAAACGGAAGAGGAAGCATTTGCTGTGTGCGGTGTGATTCTTCCCTGATCAGAAAGGCCTACGGGTATCGCAGATCGTATGGAAAACCTCTCCACGAATTAAGTTTCGTTTGGGCATGATAAAAATCTAACAAAAAGTCAAACATATAGTGCACTTACATTCCAGCCCCTGATTATTACACAAGAAATCTGTAATAATCATCAAATATAATTAAGAATTAATACAAACATTTACACTGCATTCTCATTGAGTTTTTTAGTCAATAAGAGTCTGTTTAGTTCATCTTCGTAGCTACAAGGTTTGTCTTCAATAACGTAAGAATTATGTCATATCCGTTAAGAGCTCTCAAATGTCACTATAAGAAGTTAGTCCGTAGATTCTTTATGTTCCTCCGCTTCAAGAACACAACTAATTTTTGTAATTGGTCTAGTAAAAAGGGAAGTCGTAGTCTTGATTTTGACTTGTCGTACAAATCCTTTTTTGTCCTTAATGGTGCCCACAACTCTACCCATATTCCAGGAGCTCCTTGGTGCATTGTCGTCCACTAGAAGCAGAACATCTCCCAACTGAAAGTTGCGCGTTTTTACAATCCACTTACAATCGGTTATCCATCGCTTCCAAAAGAGATTTGACATGTACTGAACTTGACGCCATCTTCTACACGTATACAAGTCCTCTTTAGTGAATGTTCCAGGAGGAAATGTCAAATTTGTCTTCAATAGGAGAAGATGATTAGGTGTTCAAACTTCTAAATCATTAGGATCAGAAGAAGCTCTTGTTATAGGTCGATTGTTAAGTATGGACTCCACTTCACAAAAGAATGTAAGGAGACCTTCTTCATCCAAACGCTGACCTTGAACAATAGCATTCAGAATTTTCCTTATTGAGTGAATAAGTCTCTCCCAGATTCCTCCATGGTGCGAAACCAGTAGGTGGATTGAAAGTTCATTTAATCTTCCTTTGAAGAAGAACGTCATTGAGTTGATTTCGGTTCCAATTTTGTATTGCGTCTCGTAATTCACGTTCAGCTCCGACAAAATTTGTCCCATTATCTGAGCGTATTTCAGCCACTTGTCCACGTCGTGCAATGAAGCGTCTTAATGCATGAATAAATGAATCTGTATCTAATGATGCAGTCATTTCAATGTGAACAGCTCTAATGGCAAGACAAGTAAAGATAACCCCGTAGTGTTTTAGGGTGACTCTTCCCTGTTTTATCTCAAAGGGACCAAAACAAGTCAAGTCAAGTTTATTTCTAAACTGAACTGAAGCTTGTTTATTAATGATGCAGGACATCCACCTAGAAATGCATTACAGTAGTCCATTCTGGAGGTCATGAACGCATAGACGAGCTTCTCTGCATCAGATACAGACAACATGTTTCTAAACTTAGAAAAGTAGTCTTCATTCTATTACGTCACAGTGGTTTCAGGTCAGAAGTGGGCGGAGCTTATACTGTCTATATACAGTAGCATTCAGCACAAAATCTTGCATTTCTTGCTGAAAAACCAAGAGATAGTCTGAGATAGTCTGAGATAGTCTGATAGTCTGACAAGAAGTCTGATATTCATATTTTCCCCATTCTAACATCATATTAAGGTGAGGTTCCATACTGACTAACCTGTTTTGATCTTCCAGCTTTAGTATCTTGTTCCTCATTTTGGCGTGTTCCCCTGATTACATAAAAAGTCAACTTTCTGTGTCATCAATTAAAATCGTCATTTCCTGTTTTCTCTGTTTCAACAGGAAAATCACTTGTTCTTTAGTAGTGTAAAAGAGTTTTTGGGTGTAATTGTGTGTGATAGCTCAAGAGGGCGCTGTGTTCATTTTATGGTTGTTTATAGTTTTCTTTTGTCCCTCGGGACTTGCCGTAAGCAAGAGAGAGATTTATTATCGCACATGCGCACAGTGATGCTGTTCATAACATGAAGTACAATCAAAAGTCGGACTGTTTGTTTCACGGGATTCTGCTTCCGTTTCTATTATATTCTTAGAGAAAAGTATTTAGGAAACTTCCCCCTTTTCAAAACGCTCCGTTACATTGGTTTGCTTCTGGAGTTTTACAAAAATGAAAATACAGACCTTTTTCATATTCTCTTTCTGAAATGACCAGAAGATTTACTGACCTCTATGCTTCCATAGATTTGTTTCTCAATAATAATAATAATAATAATAATAATAATAATAATAATAATTCAGGAATCTCAAGTCTCACACCTTCACCTTGAGACACACATTTTACCCGGTTCACACACACCACACCTTGTGTTTCTCACACTGAGAAGTGAGGGAGAACTTGTTCGGAGGGAGATGTTGTATGAATGGATGAGACGCAGACAGACAGAGAGAAGTTTCTATGTCGAGTTCATCGCTGTCTCGAGCGCTATAGAGTTAAATGCCGCCTAGCAGCCAATCAGAAATCCGGATTTGTTGTTTCCGGGTAAATTCCGTGATCCGCTGCGAGCACGTTCGTTACTAGGCAACATGGAAGCTGAAAGAAAGAGATTTTGTTGATGATTTCATTTTAAAATCTACTGCATTCATACTCTTTTCAGCCATGTTTAGAATATAAAGCAGACATGTGGACATTAAGGTGTGACAGATGTGATCAGACTTATAAAAAGTAAAAGTCATCAGAACAAAGACACTTCCTTCAGTCACCAAGTAACATGACACAGCTTTAGACTTCAGCTTCTGTTATTGCAATAACATTCTTAATCATTCTTATTAAAGTTCTTAACATTGTAGGTTATATTATTAATAATAATAATAAAAACACTTATGTAGCATGGAATCCTTATGAATTAGTGCTTGAATGAAGCATTTCTGTTGCAGACATGGAGAGCTGTGGTGTTGTACATGTACATTGAGCTCTGCTCTTCAGTTCACTCATTTGGGGACAAATTTCTTTGATATTTTTGATACATTTGTATATTTGAAATATATTAAACAATTGATTTTAATTGGATGAATTTGTCTGCATTTGATCAGATTCACAAGTTGCTATCATTTCTATTTGTGCTGGTCAATTCTGAACAATAGGTCAAAGTGAAAGCATAAACTTTAGAGAATCGGGCGGTGCAGAGGGGCCGCTGCTACAAATAAAACTTCAGAGCTCTGTGCATATAGTGTGTGTGTGTGTGTGTGTGTGTGTGTGTGTGTGTGTGTGTGTGTATAAACCAGATCAAACCATGTGATTTCATTGTTCTGCCAGTAGATGAGATACCAAGTGTTAGATGTGCTGCTCATTTGCAGGTTTTAGAGACAGAGACGGTGTAACAGCATGGACACTGCATCTGGTTCGTCAACTGAGACCGTAAACACGGTGTGGGTCGTGTTCGTGGACAACATTCCAGTTGTCGGGGCGATAAAGGAGGTAGTGGAGTTGGCGTTGGCTCTGAGATACGGGGATACAGAGTTGATCAAATAGAAGGAGAAAGCTGTTAAAAACCATCTAAACAATGAGATAAATAAGAAATACAATAGGGAAAAGTATGTGCCGGTGAGTAATATTTATGAATCATAGACATCAGATTAAACAATTTATGATTTTCAGTGTTCTCAAGCTATCGTCTGGGTATATAACCAAGACCCCTGCAGTCTCTAATGTCAATGTTGTCCTCTATTATGAGACTCATAGAACCGGAAATGGATTATTTTCACACAGCTGTATGGTTTATCATGTGTCCTTCTTTATATAATGTGTAAATATAATGTAAATATCAGGTATAATTATTGCTTGTCCTGGTCATTATTGTCTGTTTCTGGCAACATGATTTTTTTCTTTTTCCTTTTAAAAGCCGACTGAACCAATGCCAGGTGTAGTAGGTGTGTGTTATTCCTGCTCTTCTTCTCACAAATATTACTGAAATGCATTGAATAAAATCATAGTATGGAAATATTTTTGCTTTTTTTCCACAGAGATCAGAAAAGAAGATCTTCGGGAATATGTGAGGAAAATGAAAGGTTCCAAACAGGCACTGCAGCAGACCCCTCCAGAGTGATGGTCAAGCTTTACTGATGAGTTTTATGAAGTTCATTATCCATCACACAGGATGAAATTTCAGTGTAAACTCCTGAAATTCACCAGAAGCGCTAAATAAACACATACAGAAATGTACACGTGAACGTCTTATCCTTATTACTTTAACACCAACATACACAGTGTTTAACACTAAATCATTATAAACAGTAGATGAACACAGTCTACCTTATGACTTCTTTATGCCTTTTTTGTCCACTGTGTGTGAGTCTGTACTCATCATATCATCATAAAAGTATAGATACCTTCCTGCAAAACTCCCTTCATTAAAAGTGAAAAGTCACCAAT
This sequence comes from Silurus meridionalis, assembly GCF_014805685.1. Taxonomy (NCBI): domain Eukaryota; kingdom Metazoa; phylum Chordata; class Actinopteri; order Siluriformes; family Siluridae; genus Silurus; species Silurus meridionalis. The sequence goes on from NC_060886.1 coordinate 2,517,862, forward strand.
TTCAATATGAATTTAGGAAAAGTCTTCAAGTATCTGATTTGAACAGTTCTTGAGTATTTGACTCGTATTGTACATAGACTCAAAAAAATTATTTGTTGGCCTTACTTAACTTTTTTATGTCAACAGGCTCCACGTAACTCAGTGAGGCTGCATTTAAGTAACAATATTTATTTCAGTAAACTTTATTTAATTACATAAAGTTAATGTAATGTTGTTTAGTTAAATCAACGTAATATATTAAAACTAAATCAAGAATGTTAAGTTCATTTCTTTTTACTTATTACAAAAAATACTAAAACTATAAGCATTTACAAAATAATACAAAACAAATAATAATACAAAAGTCTTATTTTCTAATATTTCCCTCTTGAAACTAAAAAAAAAAGCTAACAATGCATTAGTAATTGTTATGCGAGGAATCTGGAGGCAAAGCCGAAGTGAAAGCAAATGACAGTTTATTTGAGACACAGGGCAATAACCAAACACACTCGCCGAAAAGGGTGAATAATCCGGGGGGTGCAGTGGCGGCGCGGTCCACGGTGCATGAAACACAACAAACTAGTAGTCGGTGTATAGATCCACGGTGCGCTTGGAAGAAGCGCGGTACTGAACAGTCCACGGGAAAGCGTGTGACGGGCAGCAGAACCATGAACAATAACTGACAAGGTGTGAGTGGAGGTGAGGGGCTTATATGGGTTAGGTGATTGAGTGATAAACGAGGTTCAGGTGTGTGTGCCTAGTATGCTGGGGATGAGCTACGAGTGGGCGTGGCCCGCACAGGAGAAGGAGCAGGTAGCTCGCTGACAGTAATACAATGCAAAACCAAAATTAAAAGGAATGAACATGGTCGGTACACTGTAATAAAATAAAAAGTTGAGTTAAGTTAAAGAATTTAGTAAATTTGCTGCAAAGCGATTTTGAGTTACTCAACTTCCGTGGTTAAAGTTACGCCAAATCATTGTAGAAAGTGGATTGAAACTGCTAAATTAATTTAGGTATAACTTCCTCAGTAAGTTCATCTAACCTTCCTCAGTAGGTACATCTAACTAGTCATCATGAGTTTGTTTAAAGTTATAAAGGGGGTTGAGTGAACTTTAAAAAAAACGAGTAGGGAGAACTACAGACCTGAAGTTCAGCAAACTCAAAAAAGCTTTACAGCAAATCAACTAAATTTTTTAAGTTTGTTCAACTTAATTTACTTCTTTTAATTTACAGCTTTAAATCTTTCAATTCAATTTTAATTCATTTTAATTTGTATTGCGCTTTTAACAATGAACATTGTCTCAAAGCAGCTTTACACAGATAATGTGGTGATTAAAAGTGAAGATGTTCTTTATAAGTAAGTTTGTCTCTGATGAAGTAGCCGGTGGCGACTGTGGTGAAGGAAAAACTCCTCGAGACGGCATAAGGAAGAAACCTTGAGAGGAAACAGACTCAAGAGGAACCCATCCTCATCTGGGTTGCACCGAATGTCCATTTATAGCAGGTATACGATGTTGCGGGGTTCAGTGATGATGATCAGAAGTGAAATGTAGTCCTGAGTCAGTGTAGCAGACTGTTGACATCAACTAGATTAGATTAGATTAGATTCAACTTTATTGTCATTACACATGTACAAGTACAAGGCAACGAAATGCAGTTTGGGTCTAACCAGAGTGCAATAACAGCAAGTGCAGGATATATAGATTTAACATGAATTTACATAGTTAAATAAAATAAGACTATAAACAGTAATTTAAAGATGAATATGTACTATAAATGTAGTATACAGATGAATATATGTTATATATGTAAAACACAATATACAGAGTAGTGTATATATATATATGTACTATAAATATAATTACAGATGAATATATATGTACTATGAACAATAATATACAGATGAATATATATATGTATTATGAACATGCTATACAGATGCCTATTACTATACACAGAGATTTACAGAAGGATGTGAGCGGTGAACATAATATTGCTATAGCTATAAACAGAGAACGGGTATATGTACAGTGGTGATAAGTTTATGGTGAGCAGCAATAAAAAAAAAAAAAAAAAAACAGCAGTGTGCAAATGAGCAAGGTTTGTGTAAACAGTCCGTGCAATAACAAAGTGAAACTACAGTCCAATCCATCCTCAAAGCTCCCGTTCTTACTCCGGAATTTCATGGAACCACACAAGGCGTTGATGAGAAACCGTCCCAAGCTGCACAGAGTTTCCTCCAGTCGAAGAGAACACTATCCAGAGGCAGGCCTGGACGAAGTGGGAAGATCCACGGAGGGAGGAGGGGCAGGAACAGTGGTCACTAAAACCTCAGGAGCATGTTTAACTCGACAGAGAGAGAGAGAGAGAGAGAGAGAGAGAGAGAGAAGAGGGTGACAGGAAGAGATGGATATGGATAATTAAGTGTCTTTATTTTGTTGTATGGAAGTTAATGTCACTGTGCAGTTTGGACTCCGGCAAGACTCGCTACGACAGCATAACTAAAAGGGAGAACCAGAAGGTAACACAGAAATGAGGGATCTCTGGGATAAGAGACGACCCACCACACCACCGTCAACAAACCTGAGTGAACGTGTGAAAGTGAGGGGACGACAGCACACAAATATCCCAGTTCACCAAACACTCTTCCGGTGACGTAGCTTCCTGTGTTTGACTTGTTTGCCGCGAGTTCCGTGTTTGTATTTGTTTGTTTGTGTTTTTCTCTTTTAATAATCCTAAATTGTTTCTGTCTTCCTGACTTGTGCCTGTAGTCAGTTAAACTCGACTACCACTATATTCATTGTCTCTCACTTTATCATATTTCTGCATCTTAACTCTGTTCGTGATTATAAGCACTATGCCGGCTGAGTGTCTGACTTTGAGCACAGGTGAGGACTCGTTCGATTTGCAAACGGTGGCGTTGGAGATGGAGGTTTTGGAGAAACAGATTTGCGAGCTGCATGAAAAGCATGCCCGGCTGCGAGAGCGGAAAGCAGCGCTGGAAACATCCCGGGCGGACGCGCACTCGTCCCAGGTAAATTCCCGGGTTGAACCCAACGCTCCCAGCACCTCCACTCCGCGTGTTTTTCTGCCCAGACCCAGCACACCTACAACTCTGGCAAAGGTGCAACACGGACCCTGGATGTGGCAGCGGCGGAAGAGACAAGCCAAGCCCCGGACGAAGACGTCTCCCCCGCCACCACTACGGGCCTTCGAGATCTCGACCGAGAACCGCTTCGTCCCTCTCCGCGAGACGGATCGTGACACTGTGATTCTCGGAGATTCCATCGTCCGGCATGTCCGCGCTACCGGAGCTACAGGTAAGGTGCACACTCGCTGTTTTCCTGGTGCTCGTGTTCTCGATGTCGCTGCGCAGGTACCCGCGATCCTGAAGGAGAACTTCGGAGCGGTTGTTCTTCATGCCGGAACGAACGAACCCCCGGCTGATGCAAACGGAGCCATTTAGGTAGGAACCATTTCTAGTGCCTCTCTTAATGCCAGTCAGAGATTAGGATTCAGCTTTAAATCATTTGAAGTGCTCGTTCTTAAAGTTGTACTTTCAGACATGCATAGAAAACTCGCTCTGGTCACCGTGTACAGACCCCCAGGGCCCTACGCTGATTTTCTTCAAGAGTTTGCTTGTTTTCTATCAGACCTCTTGATCAATTTTGATAAAGTGCTGCTTGTAGGAGATTTTAATATTCATGTAGATGATGTAAACGATGCTCTAGGATTATCATTTGTCGACTTATTAAACTCTTTTGGGGTTAAACAAAACGTCACCAGACCAACTCATCGCTTTAACCACACACTAGACTTAATAATATCCCACGGAGCAGACGTCACTGATATAGATATTTTACCCTTAGAGTGATGACATCACAGACCATTACCTCATACTGTACACACTACCGGTAGAGCAGATTAGCCGTGTTTCACCACGTTATCGACCTGGTAGGACTATTGTTCCAACCACTAAGGACAGATTCATAAATAACCTGCCTGATTTATCTCAATTTCACACTAAACCCATAACTGCTAATAATCTTGATGAAATAACTAACAACATAGACCTTATCCTCACTAGAACATTAGACACTGTTGCCTCCACCCGGTTAAAAGAGGTTAGAGAACAAGCACCTGCACCTTGGTATAATAGTCATACGCATGCCCTCAAGAGAACAGCCTGTAATCTGGAGAGAAAATGGAGGAAAACTAAATTGGAGATATTTAGAATTGCGTATAAAGTCAGTATGCTCAGCTACAGACAGCCGCTAAAAGCTGCTAGAACTGAACACCTGAGCAAACTCATAGAAAACAACAAAAACAATCCCAGATTCCTTTTTACTACAGTAGCTAAACTAACTACAAATCAGGGATCTGAAAATTGTGTTCCATCACAGTTTAGTAGTGAGGACTTTATGAATTTCTTCACTGAAAAAAATAGATAACATTAGAAAAACAACTGTGGCAGTTCAACCTCTGACATCACCTCCTGACACAATCTCGCCTACAGCACCACAGCTCCACTGTTTTACATGTATAGGACAGGAAGAGCTGTATAATGTTATTACCAAAGCTAAATCAACAACATGTCAGTTAGCAGTTATTAACCCTCTGGAGTCTGAATTGCCGCCGGCGCCCAAACATGCTTTTTTTTCAGATGCCAGCAAAAAGAGCTGAAACTGCTCGGTCATATTTGATCAAAAATGTCAAAGTAATACATCATTTAAATCTGTAAAGGGTCTACTTTTATTTGTGTATGCTCACTACATTAACAAAACGTTGTATTTTTTTTAAATGAATATAATATTCAGGGTGCGCCATCTGTCGCCTTTGTCTGCGTAAACTTTGTTTAGAAACGCATCATCAAAAAGCGCTGAAACTCGGCCAATAGCTGACACACGGAAATAAAAAATATATCTTTAGACAGCTTAAAGTGTGTAGTTTTAGAATCATATGTTTTCAATGAATGTAAATCATGTAAAACCAAGTAGAGGCACAGATTTTCCACCGCAGCTCATTATCTGATAATGAGCTGCGAGCGGACACGCCCCCCCGCTATTCACAGGTAAAACAGTTCACACGTTGAGTCTCTCACACACACACACACACGCCCCCCCGGACAGTGGCATAAAACAATGGCAGAGAATTTACCTTTTCATCTGAAGAAGATTGCGATTCTGATGAGGAGCGTTTGCATTTTGAAGAGCGAGGACTTTCCAGCAAGTTGCTATGATGAGTAAGTTATTTAGTCTTACATTCTGATCATATAAACTCATATTGTTTGTAGACATCTCTGCCTAGCTTTTGTCAGCATTGCCTTTTAATGTTACAACAAATATCCACCAATATCTGCTGATTTGTAACATGAACTGTTTGTGATTGTATGCTCTAAATATTGTTGACGTTATATAGTTATATTTTAGCCTCAGTTCAGTTTTGGTTGGTGTCACTGATCATCCTGAAAGGCTGTTATGTAGTGTTAGCTAGCAGAGATGTTCCCAAATGCTGAGGTGTAAATGCTATATGTACAATGCATGCTAACAAATATATATTGTTCAAGAATACTATATTTATCAAATATATATTCATCAAAAATACTGAAAAAATATATTGTTTGATTATTTTTAGGAGTGTGGCTGCATCACCCCTGCCTTCACTGGAAACTCACACCAGGCCACGCAGGTGTCGCTCCATTTTGAGTTCGACCGAGAATCATCCTGAGTAAGTACATATTTTATATTTTCCTAAAATATATTTAGTTTGAATCATTATTGCATTGTATGACACATGCAAACAACTTTATCAATGACAATATTATTTGCTTAGCTGTAAATGGTGATGGTGTAAATGTCTGAGATGCATTATGGTCTATGGCCCATCAACAAACATTTATCTGTCCTATTGCCCATCAACAAATAGGCCTATAGGCTGTACAATGCATGCTAACAAATATATTTTGTTCAAGTTTATTCATCATCCTAAAATATATTGTTTGATTATTTTTAGGAGTGTGGCTGCATCACCCCTGCCTTCACTGGAAACTCACACCAGGCCACGCAGGTGTCGCTCCATTTTGAGTTCGACCGAGAATCATCCTGAGTAAGTACATATTTTATATTTTCCTTAAATATATTTAGTTTGAATCATTATTGCATTGTATGACATATGCAAACAACTTTACCAATGACACAATTAGTGATGTGTGTGTGTGTGTGTTTCATAAACAGATGTGATCAAGCACCTGCTCCAAAAAAGGGTAACGGCAGCACACACAGTCCACCATGTCATGGAAGGATCAGACAGATAACGACACAGTTCCACAGACTCTGAGATTCCTGCCCGCACGTGAACCTGAACCTCAACTGAGGTCTTCTGACTCTCATTCTCCATGTAGTCTATATAAAATGTTTTTCCCCTGACAGTGTTGTGTCAACTCTGTGCCACAACACAAATGCTCAAGCTGCCAAGTCAATAGCCAAGTGACGCAAATACAAATGGAGAGATGTAACCGTGAGTGAGATGTATCGCTACATTGGGCTCTTATTTTACATGGTAATGGTAAAGTTGCCCTCCATCATAGACTACTGGAGACAGAGCAGTATTTTCACAGTTCCCTTTCCAGCAACAATTATGTCAAGGGACAGACACAGGAACATTTTGTGGAATGTACACATGAGTCACCCAGATGCAGACAAAGAAAATGACAGAAAGAGGGGCACATCTGAACATGACCGTCTGTTCAGAGTGAAACTGCTTATGGACACAATCCGTAAGACATGCAAAGCAATTTATCATCCTAGAAGACATTTAGCCGTGGGTGAGAGGATGGTAGCATGCAAAGCTAACACTGGGAGGACACAGTACATGAAAGCCAAGCCAACTAAGTGGGGGTTCAAGTTGTTTGTTGTTGCCGATTCCTCAAATGGATACACTATTATTATTTAATGCATAGTATTGTAGCCCTACAGGCTGGGATTTGCAGAACCCTACTGTACTGTATTGTGTTAGTTTTTGTTGCACTCTTTATTTTTTTATACATACTGTACTGTATTGTTTTATTGTTACACAATTCCCTTTTTAATGCTGTCCTTGCTAATGTGTATTTTTAATAAACACAAAGGAAACACATTTCTTGTTGTAGTACTGTACTTCTCACTGTGATCCTGACTCAGTGATCCACAGCTCATTATGTAATCCACAGCTCATTATGCGACCCATTGTCTACGAAGCTGTCAGTCACAGCATGTCGACGCCTCTTCGCATATGGCCTTTCAAAGTAAAAAGTGTTTTTTAAATTTTAAATCAAAGTATTGTTTAATGTAAATGAGCAGGCAGGATGATTTTCACATGATTAAAAATAAAAAACCTACATTAGAAGATCTGTTCTCAAAAAGTCTTGGGGAAACATGTTTACTATCGGTTTTGTGGCCTTATTTCAGTGAGGTTTTTTTTTTTTTTTGCTTTTTCAAAAACCACGCATAAACCTTATTTTGTCAAAAATACAAACAAACACATATAAGTTGTTTACATATTATGGTAGCCCAGTTTGTGATGAATACAGTGTAATAAGTCTTTTGTCAATAATAAATTTTAAAAGCAACTAAAAAGAACCAAATGTAAGAGCACGTCAAAATCTCTCAAGGGGCCAAAAACACCCTCAGACTCCAGAGGGTTAAAAAAGGTTCGAGAACAAGCACCTGCACCTTGGTATAATAGTCATACACATGCCCTCAAGAGAAGTAATCTGGAGAGAAAATGGAGGAAAACTAAATTGGAGGTATTTAGAATTGTGTATAAAGACAGTATGCTCAGCTACAGACAGGCGCTAAAAGCTGCTAGAACTGAACACCTGAGCAAACTCATAGAAAACAACAAAAACAATCCCAGGTTCCTTTTTACTACAATCCCAGGCTACATTACTACAAATCAGGGATCTGAAAATTGTGTTCCATCACAGTTTAGTAGTGAGGACTTTATGAATTTCTTTAGTGAAAAAAATAGATAACATTAGAAAAACAATTGTGGCAGTTTAACCTCTGACATCATCTCCTGACACAATCTCGCCTACAGCACCACAGCTCCACTGTTTTACATGTATAGGACAGGAAGAGCTGTATAATGTTATTACATTTAGCTCCTAAACTCTGGAATAGTCTTCCTGACAGTGTTCGTGGCTCAGACACATTCTCCCAGTTTAAGTGTAGATTAAAAACATATCTTTTTAGCAAAGCCTACACATAACACACATCACATCATAACCTTGTGCTCCAGAACATCTGATCACATGCATGTTATCAACTTGTGCTGTTAATATAATGAACAGCAGCTACGCTAATTCCTCTCCACTGCTTCTCTTTCTCTCCCCATCCCGAGACATCCTGAGGTTTGGCCAGCTCCAGTCACGTCCCACCTCATGAAGATTATGGACTTTAAAGCAGTAGATGCCAAACTCGCAAACATCCCAAACCATCTAGAGACGTACCAGTGCCAATTGGATCCCACTACATGTGTGGAGTTTTGACATTGGACCTCCTGGAGTGTTTAAAGGCTCTGGCATGGAGAAGCTGATGCTGGATCTGTGATGATCACAAATGTTGAGCTCAGTAGCACCTACTTTTATAACCATAAAGACTGTATAAGACTGTAAAAAGAACATTACTTATAATCACACACTCCAGTACTCATGTTAGTTCTCACTCTCCAGTGTTCTGTATTGTTGAAAGATTTATGATCAAACTCTTGATGTCACCCAAATGAGGATGGGTTCCACTTCTGAGTCTGGTTCCTCTCAAGGTTTCTTCCTTATTACATCTAAGGGAGTTTTTCCCTGCCACAGTCACCACGGCTGCTCATCAGGGATAAATGCACACTGTTCACCTTCACTGTTGATTTGTGTAAAGCTGCTTTGAGACAATGTCTGTTGTGAAAAGCGCTATAGAAATAAACTTGACTTGACTTGACTTTTATTTTATTACAATTTTATATATATTTTATTTTGAATTATTTATTTTATTTTGATGACTAGAGTAAAAACTATCTGAATCCACTTCAGTTCATGTTGACAGGAAATGTGTCGCTTGGCAAAATTGTAAAATAAATATTTTTCTCTAAAAAAAAATGTTTCTGTCTTTTTTATTGTGTTTACAGTATGGTTTGCAATTTCTTTGTTTGATTTTTAATGTGAATGCCATACAGGAATTTGTGGAAGAAGTTTACTTGTTTTGCTCGACCTTAGTGCAGCTTTTGACACCATTGATCACACTATACTGCTTGCTAGAGTTGAGAACGTTGTTGGAATAAAGGAAACAGCTCTCTCTTGGCTCAGGTCTTATTTGACTGATCGATATGAGTTTGTTGAAGTAAATGGTGAGTTCTCCACACTCTCTGAGGTAAAGTTTGGTGTTCCTCAAGGATCTGTCTTAGGCCCACTGCTTTTCTATTTATATATGCTGCCTCTGGGTGAAATTATACATAAACATGGTATTCGCTTCCATTGCTATGCTGATGATACACAGCTGTATATTTCAGCAAAGCCAGATGAGAGAGATCAGCTTAACAATGTTGAGGAGTGTGTAAAGGACATTAGACAGTGGATGCTCGATAACTTTCTTCTGCTCAACTCAGATAAGATGGAAGAACTTTTACTAGGACCACATGCAGCTAGAAGCAAACTTTCCAATTATGTAGCATCTCTGGATGGTGTTTCTGTTTCAGCGTGAACGGCTTCCAAAGACCTTGGTGTTATTATTGACCCTAGTCTTTTCTTTGAGGATCACGTGAATAATATCATCGCCTTCTTTCACCTTAGAAATATTGCTAAAATTAGAAAAATGATGTCGTTACAGGATGCAGAAAAACTAGTTCATGCTTTTGTTACTTCTAGATTAGACTACTGTAACGCTTCACTGTCTGGGTGTTTGAGTAAGTGCATAAATAAGCTTCAGTTAGTCCAGAATGCAGCAGCAAGGGTCCTCACTAGATCTAGGAAATATGAGCACATCACCCCTGTTTTAATCAGCCTACACTGGCTCCCAATCAAATCTCGCATTGATTATAAAATACTACTACTGACGTATAAAGCACTTAACGGTCTCGCACCAGTATAATCCTCCACGCCTACTTAGATCAAAAGGTGCAGGCTATCTGTTGGTTCCTCAAATAATGAAGACTACAGCAGGGGGCAGATCTTTCTCTTCTAAAGCCCCACAGTTATGGAACAACCTTCCAATCAATGTTCGGGACTCAGACACAGTCTCAGTGTTCAAGTCGAGGTTGAAAACGTATTTATTTAGTCGAGTCTTTTATCAGTAGATTTTTTCTTAGGTAAAGGTGCAGATCTGGAGGGAACATGGATATAGAGTGTTTGGTGAACTGGGATATTTGTATGTTGTCGTCCCCTCACTTTCACACGTTCACTCAGGTTTGCTGACGGTGGTGTGGTGGGTCGTCTCTTATCCCAGAGATCCCTCATTTCTGTGTTACCTTCTGGTTCTCCCTTTTAGTTATGCTGTCATAGCGAGTCTTGCCAGAGTCCAAACTGCACAGTGACATTAACTTTCATACAACAAAATAAAGACACTTAATAATCCATATCCATCTCTTCCTGTCACCCTCTTCTCTCGCTCTCTTCTCTCTCTCTCTTTTCTCTCTCTCTCTGTCGAGTTAAACATGCTCCTGAGGTTCCAGTGACCACTGTTCCTGCCCCTCTCCCCTCCGTGGATCTTCCCACTTCGTCCAGGCCTGCCTCTGGATAGTGTTCTCTTCGACTGGAGGAAACTCTGTGCAGCTTGGGACTGTTTCTCATCAACGCCTTGTGTGGTTCCATGAAATTCCGGAGTAAGAACGGGAGCTTTGAGGATGGATTGGACTGTAGTTAATGTCAACAGTCTGCTACACTGACTCGGGACTACATTTCACTTCTGATCATCATCACTGAACCCCGCAACATCGTATATCTGCTATAAATGGACATTCGGTGCAACCCAGATGAGGATGGGTTCCTCTTGAGTCTGTTTCCTCTCAAGGTTTCTTCCTTATGCCGTCTCGAGGAGTTTTTCCTTCACCACAGTCGCCACCGTCTACTTCATCAGAGACAAACTTACTTATAAAGAACATCTTCACTTTTAATCACCACATTATCTGTGTAAAGCTGCTTTGAGAAAATGTTCATTGTTAAAAGCGCAATACAAATTAAAATGAATTGAATTGAATTGAAAGATTTAAAGCTGTAAATTAAAAGAAGTAATTTAAGTTGAACCAACTTAAAAAATTTAGTAGATTTGCTTCAAAGCTTTTTTGAGTTTGCTGAACTTCAGGTCTGTAGTTCTCCCTACTCGTTTTTTTTAAAGTTCACTCAACCCCCTTTATAACTTTAAACAAACTCATGATGACTAGTTAGATGTACCTACTGAGGAAGGTTAGATGAACTTACTGAGGAAGTTATACCTAAATTAATCTAGCAGTTTCAATCCACTTTCTACAATGATTTGGCGTAACTTTAACCACGGAAGTTGAGTAACTCAAAATCGCTTTGCAGCAAATTTACTAAATTCTTTAACTTAACTCAACTTTTTATTTTATTACAGTGTACCGACCATGTTCATTCCTTTTAATGTTGGTTTTGCATTGTATAACTGATGCATTGTTAGCTTTTTTTTTTCAGTTTCAAGAGGGAAATATTAGAAAATAAGACTTTTGTATTATTATTTGTTTTGTATTATTTTGTAATTGCTTATAGTTTTAGTATTTTTTGTAATAAGTAAAAATAAATGAACTTAACATTCTTGATTTAGTTTTAATATATTACGTTGATTTAACTAAACAACATTACATTAACTTTATGTAATTAAATAAAGTTTACTGAAATAAATATTGTTACTTAAATGCAGCCTCACTGAGTTACGTGGAGCCTGTTGACATAAAAAAGTTAAGTAAGGCCAACAAATAATTTTTTTGAGTCTATGTACAATACGAGTCAAATACTCAAGAACTGTTCAAATCAGATACTTGAAGACTTTTCCTAAATTCATATTGAAATTGGTGACTTTTCACTTTTAATGAAGGGAGTTTTGCAGGAAGGTATCTATACTTTTATGATGATATGATGAGTACAGACTCACACACAGTGGACAAAAAAGGCATAAAGAAGTCATAAGGTAGACTGTGTTCATCTACTGTTTATAATGATTTAGTGTTAAACACTGTGTATGTTGGTGTTAAAGTAATAAGGATAAGACGTTCACGTGTACATTTCTGTATGTGTTTATTTAGCGCTTCTGGTGAATTTCAGGAGTTTACACTGAAATTTCATCCTGTGTGATGGATAATGAACTTCATAAAACTCATCAGTAAAGCTTGACCATCACTCTGGAGGGGTCTGCTGCAGTGCCTGTTTGGAACCTTTCATTTTCCTCACATATTCAAGGAGATCTTCTTTTCTGATCTCTGTGGAAAAAAGCAAAAATATTTCCATACTATGATTTTATTCAATGCATTTCAGTAATATTTGTGAGAAGAAGAGCAGGAATAACACACACCTACTACACCTGGCATTGGTTCAGTCGGCTTTTAAAAGGAAAAAGAAAAAAATCATGTTGCCAGAAACAGACAATAATGACCAGGACAAGCAATAATTCTACCTGATATTTACATTATATTTACACATTATATAAAGAAGGACACATGATAAACCATACAGCTGTGTGAAAATAATCCATTTCCGGTTCTATCAGTCTCATAATAGAGGACAACATTAACATTAGAGACTGCAGGGGTCTTGGTTATATACCCAGACGATAGCTTGAGAACATTGAAAATCATAAATTGCTTAATCTGTTAGTTTTTGGGCATATGATTCATAAATATTACTCACCGGCACATACTTTTCCTTATTGTATTTCTTATTAAACTCATTTTTCACATGGTTATTAAAGGCTTTCTCCTTCTTTATGATCAACTCTGTATTCCCGTATCTCAGAGCCAACGCCAACTCCACTACCTCCTTTATCGCCCCGACAACTGGAATGTTGTCCACGAACGCGACCCACACCGTGTTTACGGTCTCAGTTGACGAACCAGATGCAGTGTCCATGCTGTTACACCGTCTCTGTCTCTAAAACCTGCAAATGAGCAGCACATCTAACACTTGGTATCTCATCTACTGGCAGAACAATGAAATCACATGGTTTGATCTGGTTTATACACACACACACACACACACACACACACACACACACACACACTATATGCACAGAGCTCTGAAGTTTTATTTGTAGCAGCGGCCCCTCTGCACCGCCCGATTCTCTAAAGTTTATGCTTTCACTTTGACCTATTGTTCAGAATTGACCAGCACAAATAGAAATGATAGCAACTTGTGAATCTGATCAAATGCAGACAAATTCATCCAATTAAAATCAATTGTTTAATATATTTCAAATATACAAATGTATCAAAAATATCAAAGAAATTTGTCCCCAAATGAGTGAACTGAAGAGCAGAGCTCAATGTACATGTACAACACCACAGCTCTCCATGTCTGCAACAGAAATGCTTCATTCAAGCACTAATTCATAAGGATTCCATGCTACATAAGTGTTTTTATTATTATTATTATTAATAATATAACCTACAATGTTAAGAACTTTAATAAGAATGATTAAGAATGTTATTGCAATAACAGAAGCTGAAGTCTAAAGCTGTGTCATGTTACTTGGTGACTGAAGGAAGTGTCTTTGTTCTGATGACTTTTACTTTTTATAAGTCTGATCACATCTGTCACACCTTAATGTCCACATGTCTGCTTTATATTCTAAACATGGCTGAAAAGAGTATGAATGCAGTAGATTTTAAAATGAAATCATCAACAAAATCTCTTTCTCTTTCAGCTTCCATGTTGCCTAGTAACGAACGTGCTCGCAGCGGGATCACGGAATTTACCCGGAAACAACAAATCCGGATTTCTGATTGGCTGCTAGGCGGCATTTAACTCTATAGCGCTCGAGACAGCGATGAACTCGACATAGAAACTTCTCTCTGTCTGTCTGCGTCTCATCCATTCATACAACATCTCCCTCCGAACAAGTTCTCCCTCACTTCTCAGCGTGAGAAACACAAGGTGTGGTGTGTGTGAACCGGGTAAAATGTGTGTCTCAAGGTGAATGTGTGAGACTTGAGATTCCTGAATTATTATTATTATTATTATTATTATTATTATTATTATTATTGAGAAATAAATCTAAGGAAGCATAGAGGTCAGTAAACCTTCTGGTCATTTCAGAAAGAGAATATGAAAAAGGTCGGTATTTTCATTTTTGTAAAACTCCAGAAGCAAACCAATGTAACGGAGCGTTTTGAAAAGGGGGAAGTTTCCTAAATACTTTTCTCTAAGAATATAATAGAAACGGAAGCAGAATCCCGTGAAACAAACAGTCCGACTTTTGATTGTACTTCATGTTATGAACAGCATCACTGTGCGCATGTGCGATAATAAATCTCTCTCTTGCTTACGGCAAGTCCCGAGGGACAAAAGAAAACTATAAACAACCATAAAATGAACACAGCGCCCTCTTGAGCTATCACACACAATTACACCCAAAAACTCTTTTACACTACTAAAGAACAAGTGATTTTCCTGTTGAAACAGAGAAAACAGGAAATGACGATTTTAATTGATGACACAGAAAGTTGACTTTTTATGTAATCAGGGGAACACGCCAAAATGAGGAACAAGATACTAAAGCTGGAAGATCAAAACAGGTTAGTCAGTATGGAACCTCACCTTAATATGATGTTAGAATGGGGAAAATATGAATATCAGACTTCTTGTCAGACTATCAGACTATCTCAGACTATCTCTTGGTTTTTCAGCAAGAAATGCAAGACTTTGTGCTGAATGCTACTGTATATAGACAGTATAAGCTCCGCCCACTTCTGACCTGAAACCACTGTGACGTAATAGAATGAAGACTACACCCCCCCCCCCACCCTCCCATGCACACGTACAGTTTTGTCATGTTTCCTGTAGGTGGACATTACAACATAGAAGAATCGGTCAAACGCTTCACTGATCATAACAACAAACGTTTAAATTGAATGTAAAATTGTTATTTTCCTCTAGATAGCAGTATAACCACAGAAATGTAATTCATTGCTATTTAAAACCCCTTCCAGCCTCCAGAGTCACACGTTATACGTTTTCCAGTGAAAAACAGTGATCTAAAATCGATGCTTGAGGTTTAGACCTTTAGAATGATATATAATTTGTCGTGGTCATGGTCACTCTTGTCCCTTTTCATTTACAGGTGCATCTCAATAAATTAGATCATGGTGGAAAAGTTCATTTATTTCAGTAATTCAACTTAAATTGTGAAACTCTTGTATTAAATTAATTCAATGCACACAGACTGAAGTAGTTTAAGTGTTTGGTTCTTTTAATTATGATGATTTTGGCTCACATTTAACAAAAACCCACAGTTTAAACAGCAACTTGTCTTTTAATAATCATATTAACCAACTTACAAAAACAGCCTTCTTTCACCTTAGAAATATTTCCAAGTTAAGAAACATGTTGTCTATATCTGATGCAGAGAAGCTCGTCCATGCGTTCATGACCTCCAGAATGGACTACTGTAATGCATTACTAGGTGGATGTCCTGCATCATTAATAAACAAGCTTCAGTTCAGTTTAGAAATAAACTTGACTTGACTTGTTTTGGTCTCTTTGAGATAAAACGGGGAAGAGTCACCCTAAAACACTACGGGGTTATCTTTACTTGTCTTGCCATTAGAGCTGTTCACATTGAAATGACTGCATCATTAGATACAGATTCATTTATTCATGCATTAAGACGCTTCATTGCACGACGTGGACAAGTGGCTGAAATACGCTCAGATAATGGGACAAATGTTGTCGGAGCTGAACGTGAATTACGAGACGCAATACAAAATTGGAACCAAAATCAAATCAACGACGTTCTTCTTCAAAGGAAGATTAAATGGACTTTCAATCCACCTACTGGTTTCGCACCATGGAGGAATCTGGGAGAGACTTATTCACTCAATAAGGAAAATTCTGAATGCTATTGTTCAAGGTCAGCGTTTGGATGAAGAAGGTCTCCTTACATTCTTTTGTGAAGTGGAGTCCATACTTAACAATCGACCTATAACAAGAGCTTCTTCTGATCCCAATGATTTAGAAGTTTGAACACCTAATCATCTTCTCCTATTGAAGACAAATTTGACATTTCCTCCTGGAACATTCACTAAAGAGGACTTGTATACGCGTAGAAGATGGCGTCAAGTTCGGTACATGTCAAATCTCTTTTGGAAGCGATGGATAACCGATTGTAAGTGGATTGTAAAAACGCACAACTTTCAGTTGGGAGATGTTGTACTTCTAGTGGATGACAATGCACCAAGGAGCTCCTGGAATATGGGTAGAGTTGTGGGCACCATTAAGGACAAAAAAGGATTTGTACGACAAGTCAAAATCAAGACTACGAGTTCCTATTTTACTAGACCAATTAGAATGTTTTTCCTCATAACCCTGAAACAAACTTAAATGACTTTTTTGATCGTACAGATAAGAGCAATACATCATTGGAATCTGTAAAGGGTCTACTTTTATTTGTATACACGTAATAAAATGCTGTGCTTTTGTAAAATAAAGAAATCCGGCAGGGGGCACTGTTTACCATCGCTGTCATCTCTTTTTACAGACACAGAAATAAAACAACCTGAAAAAACAATATTCTCTGATGATGTAATCCATATGACAGTTAGAAGAGTGTTTCTCCGGTATCACCTCACTAACCATCCGTGTGGAAACATAGCAAACATTACGTTTGGTGTCCTGATGACCACCATAATGGTCACCATAATTACTTTATAACATTTACAAAAATATTTTCACTAATAATAAACCTACATTTGCACAAAGCATCCATTTGCCCATGTCTGTGTTGATTAGAGTATTAAAAATCTTCTTCTTTCAGCTGCTCCCATTAGGGGTCTTCACAGCAGATCATCCGTCTCCATACCACCCTGTCCTCTACATCTGCCTTCTTCACGCCAACTACCTGCATGTCTTCCCTCACCACATCCATGAACCTCCTCCTTGGCCTTCCTCTTTTACTCCTTCCTGGTAGCTCCATCCTCAGCATTCTCCTATCAATATAACTCATGTCCCTCCTCTGTGCTGCCTCCCTCATTACTCCTGCAGTAGTTACCCAATCATCCAGCACCTCTTCACCACCACCGAGCTCCTGTCTGACCTCTTCCCTGAACCTCACACTACAGTCTTCCTCCTTCAGTTTCCACCATCTTATTCTTCTTTCAGTCCTTACTCTCCTCCTCTTCTTCTTCACCTCCAAAGCCATCCTACAGACCACCATCAAGTCAAGTCAAGTCAGATTTATTTCTATAGCGCTTTTCACAACAGACATTGTCTCAAAGCAGCTTTAGACAAATCAACAGTGTGAATGGTGTGAATTTGTCCCTGATGAGCAGCCGTGGCGACTGTGGCAGGGAAAAACTTTCCTTAGATGTTATGAGGAAGAAACCTTGAAAGGAACCAGACTCACAAGGGGAACCCATCCTCATTTGGGTGACATCAAGAGTTTGATCATAAATCTTTCAACAATACAGAACACTGGAGAGTGAGAACTAACATGAGTACTGGAGTATAAGATTATAAGTGATGTTCTTTCTGCAGTCTTATACAGTCTATATGGTTAGTAGCTCCGAATCTTCATGAGGTGGGACGTGACTGGAGCTGGCCAAACCTCAGGATGCCTTGGGATGGGGAGAGAAAGAGAAGCAGTGGAGAGGAATTAGCGTAGCTGCTGTTCATGATATTAACAGCACAAGTTGATAATGTGCATGTGATCAGATGTTCTGGAGCACAAGGTTATGATGTGATGTGTGTTATGTGTAGGCTTTGCTAAAAAGATATGTTTTTAATCTACACTTAAACTGGGTGAGTGTGTCTGAGCCCCAAACACTGTCAGGAAGACTATTCCAGAGTTTAGGAGCTAAATGTGAAAATAATCTACCACCTTTAGTGGACTTTGCTATTCTAGGAACTACTAGAAGTCCAGAGTTTTGAGATCTCAGGGAGCGTGACGGATTGTAGCGTGTTAAAAGACTGGATAGATACATGGGAGCCAAACTATTTAGTGCTTTATAAGTGAGTAGTAATAGTTTGTAGTCTATTCGAAACGTAACAGGAAGCCAGTGCAGGGATGATAAGATTGGGGTTATATGGTGATATTTTCTCGACCTTGTAAGAACTGAAACGTGAAAGAAGGCTGTTTTTGTAACTTGGTTGATATGATATTGAAAGACAAGTCGCTGTCTAAAATAACTCCCAGATCTTTTACCATTGAACTAGTGGTTACAGAACATCCGTCTAAATGCAGGTTGAGATGCTGGAGCTTCTGTATACTAGTCTTTGGGCCGATGAGCAAAATCTCAGTCTTATTAGAATTAAGAAGAAGAAAGTTATGGGTCATCCAATCTCTTATTTCCTTTCATTTAGTTTTCCTCCATTTTCTCTCCAGATTACATGCTGTTCTCTTAAGGGCATTCGTATGACTATTATACCAAGGTGCAGGTGCTTGTTCTCTAACCTCTTTTAACCGGGTGGCGGCAACAGTGTCTAATGTTCTAGTGAGGATAAGGTGTATGTTGTTGGTCATTTCATCAAGATTATTAGCAGTTATGGGTTTAGTGTGAAATTGAGATTATTCAGGCAGGTTATTTATGAATCTGTCCTTAGTGGTTGGAACAATAGTCCTACCAGGTCGATAACGTGGTGAAACACGGCTAATCTGCTCTACCGGTAGTGTGTACAGTATGAGGTAATGGTCTGTGATGTCATCACTCTGAGGTAAAATATCTATATCAGTGACGTCTGCTCCGTGGGATATTATTAAGTGTAGTGTGTGGTTAAAACGGTGAGTTGGTCTGGTGACGTTTTGTTTAACCCCAAAAGAGCATCGTTTACATCATCTACATGAATATTAAAATCTCCTACAAGCAGCACTTTATCAAAATTGATCAAGAGATCTGATAGAAAACAAGCAAACTCTTGAAGAAAATCAGCGTAGGGCCCTGGGGGTCTTTACACGGTGACCAGAGCGAGATTTCTATGTCTGTCTGAAAGTACAACTTTAAGAATGAGCACTTCAAATGATTTAAAGCTGAATCCTAATCTCTGACTGACATTAAGAGAGGCACTAGAAATGGTTCCGCATAGTGCTTATAATCACGAACAGAGTTAAGATGCAGAAATATGATAAAGTGAGAGACAATGAATATAGTGGTAGTCGAGTTTAACTGACTACAGGCACAAGTCAGGAAGACAGAAACAATTTAGGATTATTAAAAGAGAAAAACACAAACAAACAAATACAAACACGGAACTCGCGGCAAACAAGTCAAACACAGGAAGCTACGTCACGGAAGAGTGTTTGGTGAACTGGGATATTTGTGTGCTGTCGTCCCCTCACTTTCACACGTTCACTCAGGTTTGATGACGGTGGTGTGGTGGGTCGTCTCTTATCCCAGAGATCCCTCATTTCTGTGTTACCTTCTGGTTCTCCCTTTTAGTTATGCTGCCATAGAGTCTTGCCGAGTCCAAACTGCACAGTGACATTAACTTTCATACAACAAAATAAAGAAACTTAATAATCCATATCCATTTCTACCTGTCACCCTCTCTCTCTCTCTCTCTCTCTCTCTCTCTCTATCTGTTGAGTTAAACATGCTCCTGAGGTTTTAGTGACCACTGTTCCTGCCCCTCTCCCCTTCATCGAGCTTCCCACTTCGTCCAGGCCTGCCTCTGGATAGTGTTCTCTTCGACTGGAGGAAACTCTGTGCAGCTTGGGACGGTTTCTCATCAACGCCTTGGGTGGTTCCATGAAATTCCGGAGTAAGAACGGGAGCTTTGAGGATGGATTGGACTGTAGTTAATGTCAACAGTCTGCTACACTGACTCAGGACTATATTTCACTTCTGATCATCATCACTGAACCCCGCAACATCGTATATCTGCTATAAATGGACATTCGGTGCAACCCAGATGAGGACGGGTTCCTCTTGAGTCTGTTTCCTCTCAAGGTTTCTTCCTTATGCCGTCTCGAGGAGTTTTTCCTTCACCACAGTCGCCACCGGCTACTTCATCAGAGACAAACTTACTTATAAAGAACATCTTCACTTTTAATCACCACATTATCTGTGTAAAGCTGCTTTGAGACAATGTTCATTGTTAAAAGCTCTATACAAATAAAAATGAATTGAAATTGAATTAAAAACATAGGAATAGGTTCCTATTTTGTTCCCTGAAGGGCTTCTCAGTGTGTGGTGAACAGGTTCTGTATAGTAAATCTTGGCCTTACAGTGTTCTTTAATCATATGCGGAGAACGAACCACCTCAGAAGCTTTATCAAAGAAATCAGATGAATCCAAAACCTGCTGAAGTTCAGGGCACTTTGAAATATCAAAACCACTATTTTCAAGATGATGAGAAATAAAATCATCATAGTTCTCTTTAAAAAAAAAAAAAAAAAAGACAAATTTGACATCATCTGCAATGTCTTGTTGGACTGACAAATGTAGAAGGTTTTTCTCTCTGCATTTAGGAATGAATCCAAATACATGTTCTTGGAAATCTTCTAAAAGTTTATCTAAAAGTGGCATAACTTGAGGTTCAGAGGAATTTGGATCAGATGAATTTTGCTGATCAGGGTTCAAGCTGTGTTGCTGTACTGCTGACTCTTCTTCACTGGGACAGTCATTTTTGTCATCAGATTGTCCAAAAACAAAGGATCTGTGCATCCGGTAAACATGTTTTCAATAAGAATGATAACGTGAAAAAGTTGTGAAAAGGCACTCATTTATACTGCAGGTGATATTAAAATGTGATTGATGCGCATGAACGATTCCAACATGTTGGATTAATTTAATGAGACTGAATGTCCTCCGTGTGCACTTTGGGCAATGGTACATTTGAGGCATGAGCATTTAATATAAAAGGTTTATCGTCCTTAGTAAAGTGACTGGCAGTGGCTTGTCTCCCTCATCCACGATGTTGCCAATGCGCCTCTGAAGGAAAGTGAGAGTGTTCTTCAGGTGTGGTGGATATGTGATGTTAAAAGTAAAATACATACAGAAGGCAGTCATGAAGGCCTCGTCTAGGCTGGTGCACTGGCACACAACCATGCCATCCACCTTCACCACGCTGTGCTCTCTTCTAATGATTGCCGTCTTCCAATCATTCTCCATCAGTTGAATTGTTGGAAAGGGGGTAGCAGGGTCCTCCTGCATAAGAGAAAACAAAAGAAAACATTTTCAAATGTAAATAAACAAGTCAGTCATTTAAGCCTTTTATTATATTTTAAATTCCCTGTGTATATTGTAAATGGTTTCACAGGTACATTTACTCTAGAATTTTTATACTAAATCTGAAGACGTCTTAAAAAAAAAGGTAAGGCAAAAATGAAGCACATCTACTGGAGACAGAAAAGTCCCAAATCCATCTTTTTCTGTTCATGTACTAACATGAGGTCCACCAGCCAGCATTGCAGGATAATTCAGAAGCCTACCTCTTTCATAGTAATGTAGTGTTCGATCTTTTCTCTGAAGATGGATGGCAAGAAGATAAGACCAGCCCTTAAGTCAATTCCTGCAATGTGGAAAAAGATCCTACTTTCTCAATCCCATATTTTGCAATGTGGTAAAGCAAATTACATATATTGTGAGTTTCACTAGCAAAGTGACTGTCTCTACCTGGTAGATCTTCAGCCAGGGCATTCTGTCTTGTTTCAGTGTACTGTTTTGCTGTGGCAAGTTTCAGCACATTTGGCAGAACTCTAGCAAAGCCCTCTCTGAAGCGATGACAGAAGCTGCTTGGTGAGGGATGGATTCGGTCAATCTCATCAAAAAACTGTAGAATGTGAAGACATGATTAACATTTAGTGCTTCACTGAAAGCAAATTTATTTTAATTCAATGTTTTATTTAATTAAATGTTTATTTTCCGTGACAGCAATCGACATGTCTGCAATTTCACAATTTCCAAAATCGTAATTGCGTCCCTGTATCATTCAGATGTTTTTAATACTCACTCCATCAGGCGTTCTTAAGTATGGGTAATTTCTGACTACATCCTCCACAGACATTCCTTCCATGATTTCTCGACGTCTCCAGGAGAATGTTCGTGCCATGCGGTCTTTGACAGTCGAGATGTCTAAATGTTTCTTCTGATACTCACTTTGTAGAACGTTCACATGGGCCTCAACAGACGTTGAATTCTCCCCAACACAAGTTTCCTTTGTCAGAACAACAAACAGAGAATGCTTAATCTGTGACAGATAATGGCAGAGACAGATATGTGAAAAGTGAAACCAGGCCCTAATGTTCAGTCAGTGAAAGAGTTAGGTGTATATTTAAATGTCTGTAATATCTGCCTTACATTGTCCTGCACTAAGTGAAATGTAAAAGTGATTAAAAGTAAATATTAAAATAAGAAATATGGAAAATAAGATATGCATATGGCAGTGGCTTACATATGCTACACTAGCTGGCTTTCGACACAAACTCGTAGATGCACTGGTGGATCTGGACTGCTTTGTATCGCCAAACTTCTCCTTCAGCTTTCTTACTTCACTGTCGCTGACAAGTGGTGCACGTTCTGCTTTAAATTTTCGCTTTGAAGACGTGCCAGGTGTGCTAGTAAACAAACAAACAAACAAACAAAAAAAATAATAAACCACATTTGACTATTTGGCATATTCCAGCAAGTAAAGATAAAATATTATCTTGTGCAATTATGTAGACAGAGATAAATGGCTTAAAAACAATGCAACTTACAAAGCCATTTCCCTCCTTATCCCTCAGGAAAGGGTATTTCACTATCAGTGCCTTGGCAACTTGAATATACTCTGCATTAGTCGGATACCTAGTACAAAGGCAGAAACAAACTCTAAATCTCTTGGTTGTGTCTAACAGTGTTCATAGATTGTGAATTGATCTTAAGTAGTACAGTTGTAATAGCAAAGATGTAATAATGGTTATACTTACAAAGTGTATTCTGCCATCATTTCATACATCATGCTTATTATTTTGTAGTGTACTTTTGGCACTGTGTGACATGGTTCTCTGTCAAGTCTCACCTGGACATCTTTGGGAAAGGTTGGAATGACAGTCACAATAGGTAGTCCCCTGTGAGCTGCTTCAACGGGAACGGGAGGCTACGGCTCAGAGGTTGGCAGATAATTTACAGACTCAGCAACATTTCTTTCACCGGCAAACTGCGATTCAAGAGTCGAGTACCAAGGCAAGTTTTTTGCTGGCATTCAAATTAGCAAAAGCGAGCAAGCCTTTCTCCGAAGGCGAGTTTTAAAAAAAATTTATGGTAGAGACGACAGGTGTCTTGTGTCCTTCAAGTTATATTCACTAGCACTGGATAAACGACATAAAAGACACTGCTCAGCTCCTAATTTTCATCCGAGGGATTAATGATAGTTTTGAGATAACGGAAGAGTTTTTAAGCATGGAGTCCCTGAAGGGAACAACTCGGGGAGAAGATTTATATAACATGGTGTCTGCTGCCATCGAGAGACATAAACTACCTTGGAGTAAACTTGCCAATGTCACAACGGATGGATTACCAAAAAACGTTGGGCTGCTAAAAAGAATCCAGGATAAAGTAACAGAGGAAAACCCTGAGCAGGATGTTATTTTCCTTCACTGCATCATCCATCAGGAATCGCTTTGCACGTCTATATTGCAGCTTAATCATGTCGTGAATCCAGTCGTAAAACCCGTCAACTTTATACGCGCACGGGGACTTCAGCATCGTCAGTTCATCAAGTTTCTCGAGGAAACTGATGCGGATCATCAGGAGTTGCTGTACCACTCGTGTCTGCTGGTTGAGTTTGGGCAAAGTGCTTCAACGAGTGTGGGACCTGAAAGAGGAGATTGGCGATTGAGTCGGTGGGGAAATCTGACGAATTTCCTGAGCTAAGCAACAAATCTACAGGGGAAAGATCAGTTTGTGCACGACATGTACAAACATGTTACAGCCTGCAAATCTAAGCAACTTTATTCTTCACACAAATTGCAAACACATCTTTCACTCATTTCGCCACACTCGGCACGCAGAAAGAGGCGACGCGAAACGCAAAGAAATACAGCAAATTACTGGATGACCTGCACGAAGAATTCAGCCGTCGCTTCTCTGACTTTAAAAACATTGAAAAGTCACTTCAACTGGTGTCCTGTCCCCTGTCACAAGACCCTGAAACTGCACCTCAAGTAGTGCAATTGGAACTGATCGATCTTCAGTCTGACTCTGTCTTAAAGGAGAAGTTCAGTTCCCTTAAACTGAATGACTTTTATGCTTCACTTAATAAAGCCATGTTTCCAATCCTCCGGGAGACGGCACAGAAGATGCTGACTTTGTTTGGTTCAACCTACGTATGTGAGCAGACATTCAGCGTCATGAATATCAACAAAGCCCCTCACAGATCCAGGTTAACTGACCAACACCTCGGATCTATTCTGAGAATTGCCACAACAAAACTTACTCCAGACTTTGATGAACTGGCAAAACAAGGAGTTCAACAACACTGTTCCCACTGAGATTGAATTTGAGGTTTTCTGCTGTGTTTATTGATGAACTGGTAAAATAAAAAAAGATCAACAAGTTGTTGATCTTTTGGCACTTGATAAAACTACATTTGTATTTTTCTGCTGTGTTCAACTGAAATATAATAAATATATTATTAATTTAATTAATGCATTTGAAAAACAATTTGTACAATGAGCCTTGCATATTCATGCTTTTCTACATGTTACAGACCAAATCTCTCTCTCTCTCTCTCTCTCTCTCTCTCTCTCTCTCTATATATATATATATATATATATATATATATATATATATATATATATATATATACACACATACAGTGTTGGGGGTCACGCGTTAGAAGTAACGTGCGTTACGTAATAATATGACTTTGCTGGAGTAACGAGTAAAGTAGCGCGTTACTTTATAAATTTACACATTAATATCTGAGTTACTTTTTTTTAAAGTAATGCGAGTTACATTTCAGTTTAATTATTTTGCATAAAAAAATCAATACTGAATTAAAATGAACGTAGTCACGTAGAATCGCGCACTCATACGTGCGAGCCGCGGGAACAGAAGCTGGTCAGAAGCGGAGATGACAAACCAGAGAATTACATCACTGTGATGGAAGTGTTCTTATTATTGTGAAATAGGAGAAAGGAATAATGGTTAAGTGTAGATTATGTGTTGGTGAAAAGCTCTTGTCAACTGCAAAAAATACCACTTAAAAAAAAAAAACATCTGCATGCAAAGCACAGCACTACAGATGTGTGTGTGTGTGTGTGTGTGTATATGTGTGTGTGTGTGTGTGTGTGTGTGTGTGTGTGTATAATGTTGAATATATGGAAATGGAGACAGAAATATAGAAAACTTTTGCCGACTTTCCACCACTGCAGCTCTATGGACTGCTCAGAATAAAAGTTTTCTGTGGGAGACACATGTACGATGCCATCGCAGCAGAGAGAGAGAACAAATTCACAGCTCATTTGCTCTTTGTGGGAAGATAAACTGCCACGGTCACTGATAAAAGCGAACTGTAAAAGAGTTCAGAAAGTTTTAAGCTGATGATGAAGCAGAGAATGATGTAGACGAGGACGAGGTCATATTTACGGAATTGCACGATGTTTTACGTGATGACAGTGAAAGGTATGTTCTCCCTCCACATCACCGGTGTGCAGCCCACACCCTCAACCTTATATACACGAACGATAGTTACATTCCTGACGGTGAAGGCAGATTACAAAGCAGTGCACAGAAGAGCGACTGGAAAGTGTTCAGCCTTGTGGTCAAAATTTAGTCGATCATCTTATTGTTCTCTAAGAAGTTATTAATCGTTTTAAATGTTTAAGAAATGTCTTTTGCTCTAATAAAACTTCTTTCTTAATAGCAATTATCTATATTACACCTGTTACACCTGTAAGGCATGAAAGAGATACAAGTAACACAAAAGTAACGCAAAAGTAATATAACAAGTTACTTTCCATAATAAGTAACTGAGTAACGTAATTAGTTACTTTTTTGGGGAGAAACTCAATATTGTAATGCATTACTTTTAAAAGTAACGTTGCCCAACACTGGTAATGCCTAAGTTTCTGGCATGTGAATGAAGATTATCAGATAGAGGTCCCAGTTTACTGGCCGCTACCTCTGTAGAAGCAGGGGAGCCAAAGATTAAGACCTCAGTCTTAGACTCATTTAACTGAAGGAAGTTGGCAGACATTCACTCTAACATCTCTTAGACAATCGGACAGACACTGTAAATTGGAGACATCCTTTGAGTGCACAGGAACATAACACTAAGTATCATCTACATAACAGTGGTATGAAACATTGTGCCTCCTAAATATTGCATACAAAGGAAGCATGTAAAAAGTAAATAGAACAGGACCCAAAATTGAGCCCTGCAGGACCCCATACAAAACTGGTGCACAAGATGAAGAATATTTGCCAGTCTCTACAGAGAGGGTTCGATCCTTTAAATAGGATACAAAACAATTCAAATGTACAAAAGTACATTCAGATAAATATGTAGTATTTGATGTGGACTGAAGAAAGTTCAGAGAGGATGAAACAATACATGATCTTATAACATTGATCTTGTCAGTAAAAAACTTAAGAAGGTTTTCACAGGCCATAGGAGACGGCTCTGGATATAAATTAGACATCGGCTTTAGAACACTATTGATAGTATTAAATAATATTTTTGGACTATAAGCGTTCTTAGCAATGAGATCAGAGAAATTATTTGCCTTTGCAATCTTAACAGTTTTTTGATAGTGAATCATACACTCTTTAACGCAATCATATGATACTTGTCATTTATCCCTCTTCCACTTTCTTTCTGCTTTCCTCTATTTCTGTCTAATCACCCTAGTTTCATCATTAAACCAAGGATGTACACAACTTCTAGGTCTTTTTAATTTAAAAAGTGCAACAGCATCAAGTATATTTGAACACAGCACATTAAACTTATTAACTAACTCGTCAGGATTAGCACCAGGACAGTTAGACTCAATTTCATGAGTTATAGGGGAAATAAAATAAGCATCTAAGAATTTTTTAGATGTAGATGAATCAAAAGAACGGGCATACCAGCCCACCGAGGCAGTGTGTGGTACCAAACTAGGAACAGCTATGTTAAAAATAATAGACTTCTGATTGGACAGAAAAAATTCTTTGATGCCAACATTCACTTACTAAAGGGCCATAGGATAAAATTAAATCAAGTGTGTGCCCTTGGTTATGAGTGGGACCAACAACAGATTGCATAAGATTGAAGACAAACTCTGCTGAAAGGAGCAGAATATTTCCTAATCAGATCCTGTCCATGATTGATTACAGTTGTTCTCAGTCGCTTTGGAGCGTTTCTCAGATCAGAAATGTAATTTCTCAAATCTACTCGTTCAACCTCCACATCATGTCGTCACTCGTGCTCATCATAAGAACATTTCTTGTTGTTTTGATCAAATTGTGAACGCTTTTGTACATTATTTAATGGATTGTGTACGAGTGTCTGCTGTTTCCTACATTATCAGTTGTTTATGTTCATGTTGAACAAAATATATTCTACTGGTTTCACCTGAATAGTTTTAACCCCCAAAACATCTCAGCATCAGTTCACTGTATGTAAAATAATTAAACCAGTTGTCATCATCTGTTATCTAAAATTTATATTAAACTGTTTTTTGTAAATGTGTTGAATTGATGAATCTTAAACGTCACTAATGAAGGCGAGTGAACGACATCAGATCAACCAATAATCAACCAGTTCTCTAAAACAGGTCAAAGGTCAATCTGGTGAAGCTTCAGTTGGAGAGTGAATACAGACAAAACACAGAATTATACATTCTGAAAACAGATGAACTAAGAAACAAACAAACACTAATACGGTACAGTAAAAGTGTGAATCCTGTCTGATCTCATACAATCAGTATAAATCAAATATCCAATCAAATAAATGAATTTGTGCTGAAATTTATAGATGCCAAACAGAAGGAAGTCAAATGATGTGCATTCTTAGTGACCGTGATCCAAACTGTGCAGCATCACACTGATAACATGACTAAAAAGAGACTTTTCATTCTGATGGGAATGAGATGCTCACTGACACAAACACTTACTTTTGAGAGATGAACAGAGGATTTAGAGAAAAGTACAGACTTTTGAAAGAAAGCCAAAGTTTTGTGCTGTTTGTACAAATTGTTTTGAGAAAATGCACTGATTGGTTTGCAAATATTAAGGATGATTCAAGAAATGCTCCAAAGCGACTGAGAAAATCTGTAATAAGTGATAGAAATAAACACTAAACACTGAGTGGGAGTGTATTTATAGGAGTGTATTTAATGCAGACTCTCACCTGGTTTATCTGACTTTTTTGGACAGTCTCACAGAACAGATGCTCCAGATGCTCCGGCTCAGTCACTCGTTCCATCCGAATCAGATCACTTATTCTAAAACACAATCAACTTCCTCACCGACCTGCTCCGTGCGCTGTGCGGGGCCACACCGAGGACTCGGCGCTCGATCGGGAATTTCTGCTTAAGGCACCCATTTGGGCAGCAGCCCTGTTTTCCAGTGTAATGCGTGGTGATGACGTAAGGGCTATTGTTTAGTAGAACATTGCTGCCATCTACTGGACACTGTGTAACTACTTATATTTAACATTTTAAACATATGTTCTTCCCCCACATTTGTCCTGTATTTTTTTATGTACTTTTACTCTTGCTTTGGGTATGTATAATTTAATACCTTGGCAATAGAAGAAAAAAAAATTAAGAAAAAAACACAACTGGAGGCAGCCAGTATAATTGTTACATTAAAGTAACAAGCTAGTCATAATGGCTAGTCATAATCAAACAGTCTTGAAATGAGGAAGTAATCAAAGAGAAAATAAAGGCGACTGTCCGGAACAATTCAGCAAATCCGAAAGAGCAGAACAGTGACCAGAGACCGGATTGGGATCAGGAAAAAAAAATAATAGAAAATAAAAAACACTGACAGAGTAAAGAGAACAACCACAAAGAGCCGCTGAAAGATTATAGGAAATACTGAGAGTCAGTGATGTCTTTAAATACTGGCTGGTGCTGGAAAATACTCAAAATGGCCACCGACCCGGAAGTGCACTGTGGCTTCTAGAACTTTCACTGTGGTGCCTTTTCTGATCAGGGAAGAATCACACAGTACACAGAATAGAATAGAACAGAACAAATCCTCTTCAGTTTAATCCAGACAAAGATTTTCCGTGTACCTCACATACTCACATCGTAAAGACCCTATAGTATAGACCCTACACTGCTTTTTACAATGGGAGAAAATTAATATTGAGCAGAATTAAGTTCGTTATCATTGGGTCAGTCCTCCAACACAGTTCAGATTCTTCATGTGGCCCCCTATAGAAATTAATTGCCCAGCCCTGCCCGAGCCCCTTACTGTTTAATGTCTCCGACCTGCTCCTCGTTTGTGTTGTGTATTTAAGTTTCCCCTTTTGCTTTGAGAGAGTTTAAGAGCCACTCTCGAAGCAGACATATTTATTATAATTATTGCTTGTCCTGGTCCATCATTATGTCTGTTCCTGGTAACATGAATTCTTTAGATTTTTTCCTTTTAAAAGTCGACTGAAGGAGCAGCAGGTGCAGCAGCAACACCTGAGGTTTCTGGCCTTAAAAATGTGACAGGTGTGTGTTATTCCTGCTCTTCTTCTCACTAATATAACTGAAATCAATTTCATAAATGTGTTTAAGGAAATAGTAAGGAAATATTTTCACTTTTCTCCACAGAGGTCACAAAGCAGCACATTAAGGAATGTGTCTTTACAGGGGGATTCAAATTAACTCCAGATGAGCAGAAAAAAGAAAAAATTAAGATGAACATGTATGAAAAAAATACTGATCATCAGACCAGATTATCAAATGGACGAGAAAGTGGACAAGGAACTGGACAAGGACGAAGAAGGATCACATGTCTTAAATAATAACTTGCTTAAATTTTATTTAAAAGGTTTGCAAAACTTTATACAAACATATAACATTTTTTATCTTTAAGGAAACAATAAGGGACACATAAACTCAGAGGACGTGACCGTAACAAATAAAGAACAGCTAAATGATGTGATAGATAACATGAATAGATTAGAAAGTTATGTTGACCATATTGCAAAAGAAAAGTGGATTGGGAGTAGAATACATCACAGGGAGAGAGAGAAAAAAGACCGGTAGCAACAATCATCACCTCAGTTTCCTTCACCAACAATGTACGAGACCGATTGTGGTTTGGATTGGAGCATGTACATTTTAGGTAGGGAAAACAAAAAAACAAAAAAAGCAGCAGATATATGCTATTGTGCTCCAGGGTAATATTTGAGGTGCAGGTATCTGTAGTCAAAAGAATATATGTAAGAAAGCAAGTCTTGCTTTGAAATAAAACTCTTGAATAAGTACTGAAATAATTTCAGTTCACACTGAGCTACTCCTTCAAGAACGTCATGCAGAATGTCAAATGAAAAATTGTTGCACAAATGAAAAAACTGCAGTGTGTTTAGAGATAAATCTTTCTTCACCTAATAGACAGATTTAAGTTGTGTGTCTGACTGCAGCATCCCGCAATGCATTTATAACTTGTTTCATCACGAGTAACTACTCTCGGGTCATCCATCTCGGGGCATCAGCTTTACTAATCATTTACATTAGTGGAATTTAGCAGACGCCCGTGTCCAGAGCGACGTACAAAAGTGCTGTGAGTCAAGAGTTTAGTCTGATTTATCGTAGTCTGTAATCTAAATCAGACCATAACTCTTGATTGTTACCTAGCAACGTGCTCATTTAAGTGCTTCAGGAAGAGGAAGGTCTTCACCGGTCGCTTAAAACACTAGAATTACTGACTTTTTATTTTCTGGTGCACGTCCTGAGGTGTGATTCACCCCCGCTGAGATTTTCACAGTTCTTCAGCTCGATTCTCCCCCTGATTTTGTTGTGCAAACCACCCAACACCTGTGAGGCCTGGCACATTTGCATTTGTTTACTGAGACTGAGAGAGCCTAGTGAGTTCAGGAGACCCACAAGAGCTTGAATTTAGAGCTTGAACTAGCAGAGTTGTCTTCAGCCTTACTGTTAAATTCTGCATATCCTTGTAAAGGACCCTAAGTTGTTGGAAATCCTCCAGAAGGTCCGCCTTATCTTCACGGAGTTGCCAAATCTCCTGTAATTTCATAGGCAGCTTGTCATTGCTTGGTAAACTGTGTGTCTGCCTTTAGTATAGCCTGGAGATACAGCCAGTTTTGATCTGTTCTCCCTCGAAATTCAAGCTCTCGTGGGTCTCCTGAACTCATTAGACTTTGAGGGAGATGGTGAACTACAGTGTGAACTACCAGTGGCCATTCGACATCGTGCAACCTTTCACTCAGCACTGACTATTCAGCAGCGGTCACTCAGCAGTGGCCTTTCAGCATGCATTCTGCATCACGCAACCTACTGAACAGCAGCTAAGATAGCAAGAATCGCCTCATATACGATCAGTTCTATACCCAGTAAAGTTGAGTGTTCTGAATCCTATACCGTGTTTTGACTGACACGCTGGGGCGAGTACAATCCCCTGATCAGCGCACACCAGATAGTGAAAATCCTAACATTTTGTCCGTCGAGCTGGATAGGAAACCTTCCTAACAATTGGTCGTGATTCTGTCCATTGTGACTGTGTATGTAAGAGAGTGGCATTGCATGACTACAGCACAGTGCTGTGCATAAAAGCAGAGCGACCCAGGCGGGAGAATCATTTCTTCTTCGCATTTTTGAGAACGCACATCAGGATGGCCTCCGTATCACTGCCACGCAGGAAGAACCTCTCCGCGCAACAGGCTTTGGCCTGGCTTCAGGAAATGGACGAAGCAGACTCTAATGGAGGAGAGATTTCATTTGTCCAGCAGGCCACTGATACCTCCTTAGAAGAATCCTAAAAGGAGACGAAACAAGAACCCAACATGCCTCCACGGAAGATTCACCGTGGCCCTGTCTGAGCCAGACGGCTCCAGTGCAGTAGCAAATCACTCGTGCTTCACTGCACAAGCTGAACCCACAGAGTCTGCTAAGGTTTGTCATTGCCATAGTACATATGATATTTATATAAACCCATTTAGAGTTAGGTTCATGTAAATTTACCTCTCTCTATTTGTTTATCTTCCGACAGCATAAAATTACAAGCGTGCTCCAAAGCTTCCTTTGCCTGTTAGACGTGGGAATGCTGCAGACCATCAGGGAGTCCATCAAGCCCGCAGAACAGAGCCGGACTGGAATTTGGCAATTCATGAACTGATGGCATTCATTTCAATTCTGTTTGTAAGAGCAATCATGTGTCCCGTTGGTGCCATTGTGAATTGCTGGTCAGAAAGCTTTCTGGTGCCAGTAATCAAAGAGACAATGCCCGAGATAGATTCATTTCAATTATGCAACATCTTCGATTTGATGACAAGGACAAGCGGGCAGAACGGGTGAAAACAGACAAATTTGCTGCGATCTCCGACATCTGGACACGCTTCAACAAGAACTGTGCTGAGAGTTTCACTCCAGGAGAACACATGACCATAGACGAACAGCTGTTCCCTACCAAGGTTCGTTGTCCATTCACACAGTATATCGCAACCAAACCTGACAAATTTGGAATCAAGTTCTGGATGGCCACGGATTTGGAGACCAAATATGTCTGCAATGCATCTCCTTACTTTGGAAAGGACCCCAGTAGTCAGAAGGGAGCGAGGCTGGCAGAGAACGTGGTCATGAGTCTGATGGAGCCATTTTTGGATGATGGGAGAAATGTCACGACGGACAATTTCTTTACTTCACTGTCACTGTTGCATAGACTGAACTTCCTCAACTTGCAAAAGACACTGCACGGCGAGAGGTATTCCCCACTTCAGTGCTTAGAAGTGGCAGTGTCTGCTTGACAATTTATTCACCTAAAAAAAAACAAGACTGTGTGTTCTAAGTTCCATGCACCAAAACCCAAAACCCTACACGATAACAGACTATAACCACATGAACGTATGTGAATGTGTGTATAATTTTACACCAGTGCTACAATGTTTTCTGATGTGTACTATACAGGCCTATAGAAAAAAAAGCACATATACTCATCACTCTCTCTCTCTCTCTCTCTCTGCAAATGTGCCAGGCCTCACAGGTAATTGGTGTGTTTGCACAACAAAAGCAGGAGAACAATGGAGCCGCAGGCCTGTGAAAATCTCAGCAGGGGTGCTACTAGGTGTGAGGTCCAGGGAATTTGTGCAAATTTGCGCAGGTTTAGTAAAACTAGTTTTAAATATAGCCAGGGATTCCGCTGTACGGGCATCTAGGGAAAGTTGAGAAGAGAACTGAGAAGAGCCTTGAGGTGGTACCAGTCGAGCAGTGCTGGAGGATCTCAGACAGCGTGGTGCAGTGCGAGGAGTGATGAGGTCTCTGAGGTAAAATGGTGCTGGTCCATTTTTGGCCTTGAAGGCATCATTAGTGTTTTGAATCTGATATGTGCAGCTACTGGAAGCCAGTGGAGGAGCAGCAGTGGGGTGGTGTGGGAGAACTTGAGCAGATAGAACACGTGTCATGCAGCTGCGTTTTGGATCATTTGCAGTGGATGAATAGCGTTCAGAAGAAGACCTGCCAGCAGAGAGCTGCAGTAGTATAGTTCTAAAATCACTAGAGACTGAACGAGCACCTGAGCAGCCTGTGTGGACAGAAATGGTCGAAACCTTCAGATGTTGTAGAGAAGAAATCAACAGGAACGTGCCACATTAGCAACATGTAAGGAACAGGACAGTCGATTATCCATAGTTGACTCGAGGTTGCGAGCAGTGGCTGAAGAGAAGAGCAGAGAGTCATGAAGATTCTGAGATCCTGAGATGGAGATGAATCACCTGGGATGACCAGCAGTTCTGTTTTGCTGGGGTTGAGTTTTTACTGATGAGCACTCATCCATTAAATATGTCTGTGAAGCATGCTGAGATCCGAGCAGAAGCTGTGGTATCTGAGGGAGAGAAAGAAAAGAAGAGTTCAGTGTCATCAGCAGAGCAGTGGTAAGAAAACCCATGTGAGGAAATGACTTCAAACACAAACAGCAGAAATAATGGAGATTAAAACTCTGTAAACCCCAGAATAGAGTGCATTGTTAAATTATCACCTACAACTTGACTTATTGTGCCATACACTTTTTCTGCAGATTTGGGCAGATGAATTTGTGAATTTGGAGAACAGTGGATGGGTTTTACAAAAGCTACCATCACTTAAATCTCTAAAAATATGTGGACTATCAGAAATGGCTGTTTTGTTTATGTTGCTAATTCAGTAATTTTGTACTCGGCTCCTTAACTCTTGGTTGGTTTTCCCAACATCAATCATGTAAATTGTTGTGTAAATGAAAGTGTAGAAGTGAAGGAGTGCATTACATTAAAAACAAAGTGGGCTTTAAACGGTTAATTTAATGCGCCGAGGGAACCGTCTGACTTACGGGGATGAGATTCTTCTCAAGAGCTCTGTAGACGTGCTCAGTCTGGTAGCGGTTCCTGCAAACAGCAAGGAGATATGGCTGTCCTCCTTCTTGTTGCTGGAGATGATGTTCGAGACTGGTACAAGTCTACAGAGAGAAAAAAAATTACAAGATACATTCACATTATCACACATCAACAAAATCAGGAATTAATAAGTTTAATTGTAAATTGTACAGGGTTTTTTTGTTTTACAGAGAAAACAGGGTTCTGTATAGATATATGGAAAAATTCAGTTCAGTTTTGGATGCACCCCCGCAGCCCCTATGGCACCTTAGTGAATTCATCTAAACATTACGCCAGTAAGTTGGTTCCTTTTTGATGTGGACTCAACAGAAAATGTGAAGTAATGAACATAAACGCTTTATTTATCACTTAAAATTAATAATAAAAGGGTGTTTTGAAAATTTTATGAAATTTATAATTAAAAACATTAAAATTAGGGCTGGGCGATACGGCCTAAATATTTTTTTTTTTTTTTTTAATCGGATTTTCAATTTAAATCGATTTTTTCCCCCTGCTTGAAATCAATCTGCATATGACAAAGATAATGTTAAAAAAAAAAAGTTTTAACTTTATTAAATAGAGTTTATTTACCCTTCTGGGATTAGAACCCACTTTGGGTTAAAGTGCAATCAGAAACAACAAGCCAAAAATACAAGATGGCGGCCCTGCCATTGTAAATTGTGAAAATAGAACGTAACATAACATAAAATGAGCAAACCTATTATATATTAAAGAGAAACCCAATTTTATTTGCACAGATGGATGAAAACTACACATTCGAGTTAATCGATAAAAACGATTTATCGCCCAGCCCTAATTTAAATGTTATTCTTAACGTTCCTGAACAGTCACGTGAATTTTAAGATAATCTGCAACTTGCTGTTACATTCCAAATGAAAACTCACGAATTTTCTGAACCGCAAATCATCAGGGGTTGAATGTGTATCATACAAAACATAAACAATATTGTTATAGTGAGCATTTTAAAATACCTTGAATACTTTAAGAGAAATAGTTTAGAATGCTTTTTACAAATATATCATTCAGTTAAAAATGTACAGTGTGTTTATGCTGAGTCAAACAGGCATTAACACTGATGTAACCAACACAACCAAAGATGATTCAGCAGTTATGTATTTTCATACGCCAGCATCCTCTGTTTCACTCAACAAAAACCCAATTCATTTTTATTTTTATTATCATTATTGTCTGTTTTGTCTTGTATAGTGTGTTTTTGTCTTGTCTATTTTGTATTTTTTTGTCTTTTTTGTCTTGTATAGTGTGTTTTTTTGTCTTGTCTATTTTGTATTTTCTTGTCTTTTTTGTCTTGTATAGTGTGTTTTGTTTTGTATAGTGTGTTTGTCTTGTCTGTTTTGTATAGTGTTTTTCTTGGCATGTCTGTTTTGTATAGTGTGTTTTTGTCTTGTATGTTTTGTGTTGTATAGTGTGTTTTTGTCTTGTCTATTTCGTATTTTCTTGTCTTTTTGTCTTGTATAGTGTGTTTTGTCTTGTGTGTATTTTCTCGTCTAGTGTATTTTTGTCTTGTCTGTTTTGTCTTGTATAGTGTGTTTTTGTCCTGTCTGTTTAGTCTCGTCTTGCCTGTTTTGTATTTTCTTGTCTGTTTTGTCTTGTATAGTGTTTTTGTCTTGTCTGTTTTGTCTTGTATAGTGGGTTTTGTCTTGTCTGTTTTGTCTTGTATAGTGGGTTTTTGTCTTGTCTGTTTTGTCTTGTATAGTGGGTTTTTGTCTTGTATAGTGTGGTTTTGTCTTGTCTGTTTTTTCTTGTATAGTGTGGTTTTGTCTTGTCTGTTTTGTGTTGTATAGTATTTTTGTTTTGTCTGTTTTGTCTTGTAGTGTGTTTTTGTCCTGTCTTTTTAGTCTCGTCTTGCCTGTTTTCTCTTGTATAGTGTGTTTTTGTCTTGTCTGTTTTGTCTTGTATAGTGTGGTTTTGTCTTGTCTGTTTTTTCTTGTATAGTGTTTTTGTCTTGTCTGTTTTGTCTTGTATAGTGTGGTTTTGTCTTGTATAGTGTGTTTTGTCTTGTCTGTTTTTCTTGTGTAGTGTGTTTTTGTCTTGTATAGTCCAAGCTGAATGTATAGTGTTTTTGTCTTGTCTGTTTTGTCTTGTATAGTGTGGTTTTGTCTTGTCTGTTTTGTCTTGTATAGTGTGGTTTTGTCTTGTATAGTGTGTTTTGTCTTGTCTGTTTTGTCTTGTATAGTGTGTTTCTGTCTTGTATAGTGTGTTTTGTCTTGTCCGTTTTGTCTTGTATAGTGTGGTTTTGTCTTGTCTGTTTTGTCTTGTATAGTGTGTGTTTTGTCTTGTCTGTTTTGTCTTGTATAGTGTGTTTCTGTCTTGTATAGTGTGTTTTGTCTTGTCCGTTTTGTCTTGTATAGTGTGGTTTTGTCTTGTCCGTTTTGTCTTGTATAGTGTGGTTTTGTCTTGTATAGTGTGTTTTTGTCTTGTATAGTGTGGTTTTGTCTTGTATAGTGTGTTTTTGTCTTGTCTGTTTTGTTTGTATAGTGTGGTTTTGTCTTGTATAGTGTGTTTTTGTCTTGTCTGTTTTGTTTGTAAAGTGTGGTTTTGTCTTGTATAGTGTGTTTTTGTCTTGTCTGTTTTGTTTGTATAGTGTGTTTTTGTCTTGTCTGTTTTGTTTGTACAGTGGAACCCGGTTATCTCGCCCTCGGTTACCTCGACAACCCTATTAAGTCAACGTTTTTTAGGTGGAACCGGCAAATTCTCGCTTTTTCTAAGCATTTTTTATCGGTTATGTCGATTTTTTCATGTCGCCGAACCCTAATACAGTGGAACCCGGTTATGTCGATGTCGTAGGGGGTTGCCAAAAAGCATCGAGGTAACCGATGATCGAGATAAACAAAAATCAAAATGGCGGCAGTATATTACGTGCTTGAAATTTCTTTATGTACATGATGTGCGTTAATAAATGAGAATGTGCATGCACGTGTTTTTGGAGGGTTTTTTACACAACAGCGTTGCCGCGATTTGTTTGATGAAGGCATGCTATAAAATGTACATACGTTTGTTAACAACAAAAGGCATAAGTGCACCTACTAACAGCAGAGATTCACCAGTATACAATACAAACCACCGTCCATTCTCCATACAAACCTTTATTATATTCTCCAACATTATAAACACACAGATCGCTCAAAAAAAAAAAAAGGGGCTGCACAGTGCCGTCTCACATTTAGTCCACATGTGGAAAAAAAAGAAAAATAAACAGTAACTAAGTTTCTGGAAACTTATGACCATCAGGCTGAAGTAATCCGCACAAACACACAAAGCAAAGTGTCCGAAAAAACTTACGTCCGCGATGCCGAGGGGGAGATAAGCCGAGAGAGAGAGAGAGAGAGAGAGAGAGAGAGAGAGAGAGAGAGAGAGAGAGAGAGTTTGTGAATGGAAAAAATATGGAAATTAAAAAATACCGTGACCGGCGGCACGGCGTGAACGGCCGTTTAAACGTCCGAAGGGGGGGTGGCAGGTGCTTTCTCTGAAGCTCCGGCTTCAACTCCTTACCGAGAGCCGTGCTCCTTACCGAGCGAGCCGTGCTCCTTACCGAGCGAGCCGTGATCCTTACCCTGCTCGGTAAGGAGCACGGCTCGCTCGGTAAGGAGTGACGCGCGCGCGCGCTCGGTAAGGAGTGACGCACGCGGGCTCGGTAAGGAGTGACGCACGCGCGGGCTCGGTAAGGAGTTGAAGCCGGGAGCGCTGCGCTCCCGTTCATCGCATAACATTTAACAAAAAAATGCATATGTGCACTTACTAACAGCAGAGATTCACCACTATACAATACAACACCTGTAGTATCTGTAAGGTTTGATTTTTCCGCCACTTTCGTGAGTTCTTCTGCGGCTGCACAGCGCCGATCGACATAACTGACGTTAAAATTTCTAATTTTTCCCCCCTTGTGCTCGAGATATTAGGGTTCTGCGACATAAAAAAGTCGACATAACCGATAAAAAATGCTAAGAAAAAGCGAGCATTTGGCGGTTCCACTTCAAAAACGTCGACTTAATAGGGTTGTCGAGGTAACCGAGGGAGAGATAACCGGGTTCCACTGTATCTCGAACACAAGGTGGGAAAAATTTGCCATTTAACGCCGGTTATCTCGGTGCAGCCGCACGCGGAAGTGGCGGAATAATCAAGTCTTACAGCTGCTACAGGTGTTGTATTGTATACTGGTGTTAGGCGTGGTGCGGCGGCGGAAGCCGGAGTAACGGCGAACAGAAACTTTATTTAACAAAGGCAGAGCCAACACAAAATACCCGCGTAGATCGGGATAATCCGGCAAACGGCAGTCCAATAATAACAACATCAACGGTGCGTTATCGAGAAAGCGCGGCGTAGAGGAAGCGGCGGGGAAGCGTCGAAAGTCCAAGGTGCGCTGGGGAAGGAAACGCAGCCGTGGAGTGAGCGAGGAGTCCGGGAGGAGACGGTATGTATCGGGTGCAGCATACACACGACCACGCATGAACACCTATAATAACGGACCCCGAGTGTGGGTGAGTAAGCGGTTTATATGGGAGCCGGGAGTGAGTGAGTAACGCGCTTTAGCTGTGCATGATTTGCGCTGCGAGCTTGTTAGCACGCGGAAACAATGACAGCCTCTGAAGGAGGCGTGGCAGGTGAATTCCTGACAACTGGTGAATCTCTGCTGTTAGTTAGTGCACATATGCCTTTTGTTGTTAAATGTTATGCGATGAACGGGAGGCAAAAGCCGCGCTTGTCGGCGCGGAACGTGTGATGAGCAAAAGCATAGAATAAACACCGGCAGGATCGGGGGAGAATCCGCGATGCGCTTTGGGAAGAAAAGCGCAGCCGTTGAGAGAGTGCCGGTGGGAAGACACGTACCGGGATACGCATGCGCGATAACAACGACCGCCGTGAACCAACATATACCAACAATAACGGACAGTGAGAGTGTGGAAGTTTAAATAGGTGATGATGTTAAATAGGTGATGGTGATGATGATACACGAGCACCATATGTGCGCGATTGAAGCCGAGAGCTTCAGAGAAAGCGGCCGAGAAAGCACCTGCCACGCTGAAGGGGGCTGAAGGGGGCGTGGCAGGTGGATTCCTGACAGATAAACATGTACTGTATGTATTTTTATAGCATGACTTCATCAAACAAATCGCGGCAACGCTGTTGTGTAAAACACCCCTTCAAAAACACGTGCATGCACATTCTCATTTATTAACGCACATCATGTACATAAAGAAATTTCAAGCACGTTAACATTTTGCCGCCATTTTGATTTTCGTTTATCTCGATCATCGGTTACCTCAATGCTTTTTGCCGACCCCCTACGACATCGACATAACCGGGTTCCACTGTATAGTGTGTTTTTGTCTTGTATAGTGTGTTTTTGTCTTGTATAGTGTGATTTTGTCTTGTATAGTGTGTTTTTGTCTTGTATAGTGTGGTTTTGTCTTGTATAGTGTGGTTTTGTCTTGTATAGTGTGGTTTTGTCTTGTATAGTCCAAGCTGAATGTATAGTGTTATTTATGTGTGTACTTTTGAGAGTCATTAACAGCTGGAACTAAATTCCTTGTGTGTGTTAACACACTTGGTCAATAAACCTGATTCTGATTTATGTCTGTAATGTTTATGAAAAGAAAATAATTGATCTTAATTTACTTTAAAAAACAAAATAAAGTCAGAAAGACATCAGATGTCTGCTGTTGTTCATAAATAACAGTAGTAATGTTGTACAATGAGGATGAAGAAATAATCATCAGCTCAAATGAACCATTTCTGTTCCTTGAACGTGTGAAGAGACACAAACCCCAGAAGCCTCCATGTGGAAGGTAGTTAATGTGGGGATGACCCTCATTAACCCTCATTAAAACACGGATATCACTTACAATTACTCGTTACTTCCTGTTTTTATTTACTCGCTAGTAAAACTTACAAAAATAATTCATGACCCCCAGTTTATTTAATCTCTATTTGTAAGTGTAAAACACTACATTTATTCAAATATAGTCACTATTCTCATCAGAAACCTCAAAACCGTGTGTCAAAAGTTACTGAAAATCAAACCTTCACACTTAAGCAGAAATAATTCAAGCGGAAAAACTGCACCGCCATAAAATGCTCGTTTTTAATGCTAATGCTAACGAGCTAATTAGAGGTCACTTATTAACAGCGGTCTGGTTACTAACAGCCATTCAAACTGATCATTTTACATGTAAATATTACAAACTTATTTTAAATACATTTTCTAAATGTTTTATATATATTTTATTGTTTTTAAAAACATTTTTATTACATAATAAAATAAATCGCTGACTCACCTCTATCTCTCACGGTGAAAACAGACTTTCCCGCTTCCCTTGCATGCAGACCGGAAATGATTGAGGTCTCGTGCGCGAAAAGAAATGTACTCTCTTTGAGCGTTCATAATGAGAACACTGCCCTCTTTTGGACATTATTGACACTGCAAGTTTAGAAAACGTTTAAACAGCAGCAAAAAGTGATTGGGATAAAACATGATTAATTGTGCAGCACTAGCTATAAGGTTATATGACTTACACTTCCGGCTGTACTGCCCTGCAATCATGGTCCCGCTGCGCTCTCAAAGCACGGTTGCCTTCTCTGTCGCTTGCATTTGTAAACCATTTACCAAGTGCTGTCTCCATCTCTTCCTTACTGACAGTTTTCAGCAAAGGGTTCTGCTTCAGGCTTCCTGTAAAGCAAAAACATTAATATAAAGTAGAGCATGCTACTGCATCAACCAGGGCACAACCTATTATTTGTATGTATAAAGCAAGTCTTCATTCTATTACGTCACAGTGGTTTCAGGTCAGAAGTGGGCGGAGCTTATACTGTCTATATACAGTAGCATTCAGCACAAAGTCTTGCATTTCTTGCTGAAAAACCAAGAGATAGTCTGAGATAGTCTGATAGTCTGACAAGAAGTCTGATATTCATATTTTCCCCATTCTAACATCATATTAAGGTGAGGTTCCATACTGAATAACCTGTTTTGATCTTCCAGCTATAGTATCTTGTTCCTCATTTTGGCGTGTTCCCCTGATTACATA
Source organism: Silurus meridionalis (assembly GCF_014805685.1). Taxonomy (NCBI): domain Eukaryota; kingdom Metazoa; phylum Chordata; class Actinopteri; order Siluriformes; family Siluridae; genus Silurus; species Silurus meridionalis. Next base: position 2,559,571 of record NC_060886.1, read on the forward strand.
AAAAGTCAACTTTCTGTGTCATCAATTAAAATCGTCATTTCCTGTTTTCTCTGTTTCAACAGGAAAATCACTTGTTCTTTAGTAGTGTAAAAGAGTTTTTGGGTGTAATTGTGTGTGATAGCTCAAGAGGGCGCTGTGTTCATTTTATGGTTGTATTATAGTTTTCTTTTGTCCCTCGGGACTTGCCGTAAGCAAGAGAGAGATTTATTATCGCACATGCGCACAGTGATGCTGTTCATAACATGAAGTACAATCAAAAGTCGGACTGTTTGTTTCACAGGATCCTGCTTCCGTTTCTATTATATTCTTAGAGAAAAGTATTTAGGAAACTTCCCCCTTTTCAAAACGCTCCGTTACATTGGTTTGCTTCTGGAGTTTTACAAAAATGAAAATACCGACCTTTTTCATATTCTCTTTCTGAAATGACCAGAAGGTTTACTGACCTCTATGCTTCCATAGATTTATTTCTCAATAATAATAATAATAATAATAATAATAATAACAATAATAATAATAATAATAATTCAGGAATCTCAAGTCTCACACATTCACCTTGAGACACACATTTTACCCGGTTCACACACCACACCTTGTGTTTCTCACGCTGAGAAGTGAGGGAGAACTTGTTCGGAGGGAGATGTTGTATGAATGGATGAGACGCAGACAGACAGAGAGAAGTTTCTATGTCGAGTTCATCGCTGTCTCGAGCGCTATAGAGTTAAATGCCGCCTAGCAGCCAATCAGAAATCCGGATTTGTTGTTTCCGGGTAAATTCCGTGATCCCGCTGCGAGCACGTTCGTTACTAGGCAACATGGAAGCTGAAAGAGAAAGAGATTTTGTTGATGATTTCATTTTAAAATCTACTGCATTCATACTCTTTTCAGCCATGTTTAGAATATAAAGCAGACATGTGGACATTAAGGTGTGACAGATGTGATCAGACTTATAAAAAGTAAAAGTCATCAGAACAAAGACACTTCCTTCAGTCACCAAGTAACATGACACAGCTTTAGACTTCAGCTTCTGTTATTGCAATAACATTCTTAATCATTCTTATTAAAGTTCTTAACATTGTAGGTTATATTATTAATAATAATAATAATAAAAACACTTATGTAGCATGGAATCCTTATGAATTAGTGCTTGAATGAAGCATTTCTGTTGCAGACATGGAGAGCTGTGGTGTTGTACATGTACATTGAGCTCTGCTCTTCAGTTCACTCATTTGGGGACAAATTTCTTTGATATTTTTGATACATTTGTATATTTGAAATATATTAAACAATTGATTTTAATTGGATGAATTTGTCTGCATTTGATCAGATTCACAAGTTGCTATCATTTCCATTTGTGCTGGTCAATTCTGAACAATAGGTCAAAGTGAAAGCATAAACTTTAGAGAATCGGGCAGTGCAGAGGGGCCGCTGCTACAAATAAAACTTCAGAGCTCTGTGTATATAGTGTGTGTGTGTGTGTGTGTGTGTGTGTGTGTGTGTAAACCAGATCAAACCATGTGATTTCATTGTTCTGCCAGTAGATGAGATACCAAGTGTTAGATGTGCTGCTCATTTGCAGGTTTTAGAGACAGAGACGGTGTAACAGCATGGACTCTGCATCTGGTTCATCAACTGAGACCGTAAACACGGTGTGGGTCGCGTTCATGGACAACATTCCAGTTGTCTCGCCATCAAAGGAGCTAGTGGAGTTGGCGTTGGCTCTGAGATACGGGAATACAGAGTTGATCATAGAGAAGGAGAAAGCCTTTAATAACTTTTCCAAAAATGAGTATAATAAGAAATACAATAAGGAAAAGTATGTGCCGGTGAGTAATATTTATGAATCATATGCCCAAAAACTGATTAGCAATTTTAAACAATTTATGATTTTCAATGTTCTCAAGCTATCGTCCGGGTATATAACCAAGACCCCTGCAGTCTCTAATGTTAATGTTGTCCTCTATTATGAGACTCATAGAACCGGAAATGGATTATTTTCACACAGCTGTATGGTTTATCATGTGTCCTTCTTTATATAATGTGTAAATATAATGTAAATATCAGGTATAATTATTTCTTGTCCTGGTCATTATTGTCTGTTTCTGGTAACATGATTTTTTTCTTTTTCCTTTTAAAAGCCGACTGAACCAATGCCAGGTGTAGTAGGTGTGTGTTATTCCTGCTCTTCTTCTCACAAATATTACTGAAATGCATTGAATAAAATCATAGTATGGAAATATTTTCGCTTTTTTCCACAGAGATCAGAAAAGAAGATCGCCGAGAATATGTGAGGAAAATGAAAGTTTCCAAACAGGCACTGCAGCAGACCCCTCCAGAGTGATGTTCAAGCTTTACTGATGAGTTTTATGAAGTTCATTATCCATCACACAGGATGAAATTTCAGTGTAAACTCCTGAAATTCACCAGAAGCGCTAAATAAACACATACAGAAATGTACACGTGAACGTCTTATCCTTATTACTTTAACACCAACATACACAGTGTTTAACACTAAATCATTATAAACAGTAGATGAACACAGTCTACCTTATGACTTCTTTATGCCTTTTTTGTCCACTGTGTGTGAGTCTGTACTCATCATATCATCATAAAAGTATAGATACCTTCCTGCAAAACTCCCTTCATTAAAAGTGAAAAGTCACCAATTTCAATATGAATTTAGGAAAAGTCTTCAAGTATCTGATTTGAACAGTTCTTGAGTATTTGACTCGTATTGTACATAGACTCAAAAAAATTATTTGTTGGCCTTACTTAACTTTTTTATGTCAACAGGCTCCACGTAACTCAGTGAGGCTGCATTTAAGTAACAATATTTATTTCAGTAAACTTTATTTAATTACATAAAGTTAATGTAATGTTGTTTAGTTAAATCAACGTAATATATTAAAACTAAATCAAGAATGTTAAGTTCATTTCTTTTTACTTATTACAAAAAATACTAAAACTATAAGCATTTACAAAATAATACAAAACAAATAATAATACAAAAGTCTTATTTTCTAATATTTCTCTCTTGAAACTGAATAAAAAAAAGCTAACAATGCATCAGTTATACAATGCAAAACCAACATTAAAAGGAATGAACATGGTCGGTACACTGTAATAAAATAAAAAGTTGAGTTAAGTTAAAGAATTTAGTAAATTTGCTGCAAAGCGATTTTGAGTTACTCAACTTCCGTGGATAACGTTACGCCAAATCATTGTAGAAAGTGGATTGAAACTGCTAAATTAATTTAGGTATAACTTCCTCAGTAAGTTCATCTAACCTTCCTCAGTAGGTACATCTAACTAGTCATCATAAATTTGTTTAAAGTTATAAAGGGGGTTGAGTGAACTTTAAAAAAAACGAGTAGGGAGAACTACAGACCTGAAGTTCAGCAAACTCAAAAAAGCTTTACAGCAAATCAACTAAATTTTTTAAGTTGGTTCAACTTAATTTACTTCTTTTAATTTACAGCTTTAAATCTTTCAATTCAATTCAATTCAATTCATTTTTATTTGTATAGCGCTTTTAACAATGAACATTGTCTCAAAGCAGCTTTACACAGATAATGTGGTGATTAAAAGTGAAGATGTTCTTTATAAGTAAGTTTGTCTCTGATGAAGTAGCCGGTGGCGACTGTGGTGAAGGAAAAACTCCTCGAGACGGCATAAGGAAGAAACCTTGAGAGGAAACAGACTCAAGAGGAACCCGTCCTCATCTGGGTTGCACCGAATGTCCATTTATAGCAGATATACGATGTTGCAGGGTTCAGTGATGATGATCAGAAGTGAAATGTAGTCCTGAGTCAGTGTAGCAGACTGTTGACATTAACTACAGTCCAATCCATCCTCAAAGCTCCCGTTCTTACTCTGGAATTTCATGGAACCACACAAGGCGTTGATGAGAAACAGTCCCAAGCTGCACAGAGTTTCCTCCAGTCGAAGAGAACACTACTATCCAGAGGCAGGCCTGGACGAAGTGGGAAGATCCACGGAGGGGAGAGGGGCAGGAACAGTGGTCACTGGAACCTCAGGAGCATGTTTAACTCGACAGAAAGAGAGAGAGACAGAGAGAAGAGAGAGAGAGAAGAGGGTGACAGGAAGAGATGGATATGGATTATTAAGTGTCTTTATTTTGTTGTATGAAAGTTAATGTCACTGTGCAGTTTGGACTCCGGCAAGACTCGCTATGGCAGCATAACTAAAAGGGAGAACCAGAAGGTAACACAGAAATGAGGGATCTCTGGGATAAGAGACGACCCACCACACCACCGTCATCAAACCTGAGTGAACGTGTGAAAGTGAGGGGACGACAGCATACAAATATCCCAGTTCACCAAACACTCTATATCCATGATCCCTCCAGATCTGCACCTTTACCTAAGAAAAAATCTACTGATAAAAGACTCGACTAAATAAATACATTTTCAACCTCGACTTGAACACTGAGACTGTGTCTGAGTCCCGAACACTGATTGGAAGGTTGTTCCATAACTGTGGGGCTTTAGAAGAGAAAGATCTGCCCCCTGCTGTAGTCTTCATTATTTGAGGAACCAACAGATAGCCTGCACCTTTTGATCTAAGTAGGCGTGGAGGATTATACTGGTGCGATACCGTTAAGTGCTTTATACGTCAGTAGTAGTATTTTATAATTAATGCGAGATTTGATTGGGAGCAGTGTAGATGATTAAAACAGGGGTGATGTGCTCATATTTTCTAGATCCAGTGAGGACTCTTGCTGCTGCATTCTAAACTAACTGAAGCTTATTTCTCCACTTACTCAAACTCCCAGACAGTAAAGCGTTACAGTAGTCTAATCTAGATGTTACAAAAGCTTGAACTAGTTTTTCTGCATCCTGTAACGACATCATATTTCTAAGGTGAAAGAAGGCGATCCTGGTGATATTATTCACGTGATCCTCAAAGAAAAGACTCGGGTCAATAATAACACCAAGGTCTTTGGAAGCCGTACACGCTGAAACAGAAACACCATCCAGAGATGCTACGTAATTGGAAAGTTTGCTTCTAGCTGCATTTGGTCCTATTAAAAGTACTTCCACCTTATCTGAGTTGAGCAGAAGAAAGTTATCGAGCATCCACTGTCTAATGTCCTTTACACACTCCTCAACATTGTTAAGCTGATCTCTCTCATCTGGCTTTGCTGAAATATACAGGTGTGTATCATCAGCATAGCAATGGAAGCGAATACCATGTTTATGAATAATTTTACCAAGAGGCAGCATATATAAAGAGTAAAGCAGTGGGCCTAAGACAGATCCTTGAGGAACACCAAACTTTACCTCAGGGAGTGTGGAGAACTCACCATTTACTTCAACAAACTGATATCGATCAGTCAAATAAGACCTGAGCCAAGAGAGAGCTGTTCCCTTTATTTCAACAATGTTCTCAAGTCTAGCAAGCAGTATAGTGTGATCAATGGTGTCAAAAGCTGCACTAAGGTCGAGCAAAACAAGTAAACTTCTTCCACAAATTCCTGTATGGCATTCACATTAAAAATCAAACAAAGAGATTGCAAACCATACTGTAACCACAATAAAAAAGACAAACATTTTTTTTGAGAATTTTCTTTTTTACAATTTTGCCAAGCGACGCATTTCCTGTCAACATGAACTGAAGTGGATTCAGATAGTTTTTACTCTAGTCATAAAAATAAAATAAATAATTCAAAATAAAATATACATAAAATTGAAATAAAATAAAAGGCAAAAAAGTCAATCTTGTAATGCCTTTAAAGTGCTGGAGTAAAAATTTTTTTCTCAAAGTGCCAGAATAATCTTAAAATGCTCCAGCAATAAACAAGCAGAGTTTCAACACATTCCTTAGAGTAATGAAGTATTAACTGTTATAAACAAAACTTAAAAGTCATAAAACCTTACAATAAAACTTAACTGACTTTTTAATATGTTGTACTGTTACACAGCGACTAAACAAACAGGAACAAATCAGTACTTGCACTTTTGATCAGCCATTTGAACTGCAGCTACTTAAACTTTACCAATTTGTTTTTAAATCATTGGACTCTTGAAGAGCACTGGGGGTCAAAGCCAATAAACACTTTCTGAATAGTTTCAAAGGTGTATTTTCTTCAGGATATCAAATTTGATGGCATAAATCAAGTCATATAGGAGAGAAACAGCTGTAGGGACGTCTTGCACATTATCCAGCACAACTCTAAAAATACAGACAGGCACCTTACATTTGGGTTTGAATGGATGGTGGCAACGTCATCTTCAACGACAGTTAAGACCCCCTTCTTCATCCCTGTTGTGTCAAGTCAAGTCAAGTTTATGTTCTTTTCACAACAGACATTGTCCTAAAGCAGCTTTACAGAAATCAACAGTGAAGGTGAACAGTGTGCATTTATCCCTGATGAGCAGCCGTGGTGACTGTGGCAAGGAAAAACTCCCTTAGATGTAATGAGGAAGTTGTACAGACCCTGGGGGTCTGTACACGGTTACCAGAGCGAGTTTTCTATGCATGTCTGAAAGTAAAATTTTAAGTACGAGCACTTCAAATGATATAAAACTGAATCCTAATCTCTAACTGACATTAAGAGAGGCACTATAAATGGTAGCTACAAATGCTTTGTCCCCCCAGCTGTAGCCTAGCAGGTACCTCTGTACCCTCACTGTACCTCTGAACACTGGTACATTTTTGTACCTTCTTGTTTGTTCCTCTAAAAAAACAATTTTGTGATAGAAATGTACCTTTATATTACAGTTTAAAATTACATCCTGGTATTCTCCCAGGCCCGTCACTAATATCCAGCTGAACTGATTTGTCCCAAAAAAAATAATTTTGCATTTTTTTTTTTTTTTATCACAAAAGTAACACATTTCTGAGTATAAAAGTACAGAACATTCTCAATTCAGTTTTATAACTTATACTGGATATTCTGTACCACACATTAACAATTCAATTAACATAGAATTTCAATTCCTTCAGGAATGGAAGCATCATGCCCAATGAACAGTTAATTAATCAGTTTTATGTGCTAAACATAGGTAGTGCATGTTTTACAAGCATTTAAACAAAATGTAACAATTCTTAAATAAAATACAAAACATTAGCAATTCAACTCATAGACTGGATGTTCTGTATAAAACCGCTTAAAATATTTCAAATGAACATGTACAATGCATTTCAATTCCTTCAGAGCATAAACACATTCATTAGTTTTAAATACTAAACTCTAGAGCTTTTTAACACATCCTATCCTTGAGCTTTTTTCTTTTTTTTTTACTTCTATCCCTCTTTAGACCAGCCATCGCTATAATATAAGTATTTTGAACATTAAAACCACATTTCTGACAATCTGGACAGAATACTTGCATTAAACAGACAGTTCACACAAAAACTTAATTTCAATTAACACTTAGAATGTTTCAGTTCCTTCAGAACGGGATATCATGCCCAATGAACAATTAATCAGTTTTGTGTGCTAAACACACGTGTAGTTCATGTTTTACAAGTGTTTTAACAAAATACAACAATTTTTGTAGAAATATAAATTACAAAACATTAGCAAATCAAATGTTACTCATATACTGGATATTATGTATTAAACCTGTGAAAAATATTTCAAATGAACATGTACAATGCGTTTCAATTCCTTCAGAGCTTAAATACAAAACTGAAATCATCAGGCCCAATGAGCAGTTCATTAATCAGTTTTAAATACTAAACTCTCAAGCATTTTAACACATCCTATCCTCACTTTTGCAGACTTGTTTTTACTTTTGTCCCTCTTTAGACCACATTTAGACCACCATTAAAACCACATATCTGATAATATCTGGACGGAAGACTTGCATTAAACAGACAGTTTACCCAAAAACTTAATTCTGTCATTTACTCATCCTCATGTAGTTCCAAACCTCTAATTAAATGAAGATATTTTGAAGAATGTTGGTAAGCCAGACAGTTAATGGTAGCCATTGACTTCCATATTAGGAAAACAATAAAAATACTACGCAAGTCAATGGCTACCAACAACTGTCTGGATACCAACATTATTCAAAATATCTTCTGTAGAAAGAATTCATATAATTCAAATATCTTCTGAAGAAAGAATTCATCTAGGTTTGGAACAACATGAGGGTGAGTCAATGACAAGTTAGATTTTTGGTTGAACTATGACTGTGATGGCAGGTATAAAGGGGGGAACAATTCTCTCTAATACTTGTACACTAAGCATCCTCTTCATATGACCTTGCCAAAAACCTACAAGCATTTATACAAAATGTCTCAATCCAACATACAGATTACCATCAACTGTATATGTGTCAAGTGATGTGTAGTCAAACTCATCTCCAGGTTTGAGCAAAAGCACCCATGTGGTATCTATGTTAAGAATGTACTTGATCTGGCCAAACACAGGACATTTTTTTCAACATGTAAAAGGTCTAACGTCAACACATCACTAACAGTATACTTGATATTGTCTGCAGTCAGTTGAGAGACACGTTGCATTATTCTGCCATCAAATTCTACATCCCTGAAGTTGCCACTTTCTCTTAGAGCAGTCTGAAGATCAATGGGTAGAGACAATAAGGGTGTGCAGATACTTCGACCTGGCACCTTTTCACAATCACCCAAGATATTGTCTGGTGAAAGTTCCCAGCATTGTTTGAACTGGTGCCGATTGCTCAGCGTCATTGTTACGTTTACAAAACTTCGACAGTTATAAGTCAGATTCTTAAAATATTGACGTTTTCCTTCGAATCTCATAAACCGATAAGAACGAAGAGGACCGTACATTAACATTAATCTGGGATAATGTATAAGATAGTGGCATTTAGGTGTTAAAACACTTCCAAATACTTCTGTCATCTCTGAAAGCAATGCATGTACAAGTACTGCTAGATTTGCTAGTTCATCTTTCCTCAACTTAGCTGCCATGACAATATCTGCAATCTCTTTACATAATAAGAACACGTGCCAATATCTGGTGCCAGGAGGAACACGATCACCCATTATAAATGGCAACAATCTGAAAAGACACCATTTCTGAGCAGCTGTTCCTATGATCCCTGAGGTTTGAAGAAGTCGTTCAGACAACAGCACAAGCTTATTGGCCTTGTCATTCTGACCAAAAGAGAATTTTTGAAGCTCTTCATTTATCTCAGTTATAGTTATATACTTTTGTTTATGAGCTTCGTGAATAACATGCTTTAATGTCAGTGGAAAAACTCCCTTAAACATATCATGCATGATGTCTGGGGCAAAGATTTGGTAACATCGAAAAAACCTAGCGCATCAAATGAACAAGTGCTGCGTACACCATACAAAGCAGCATTTTCTTTGTTATGCTGGACACACTGGAGATGATATTCGTGGACTTCGTTTATTCTTAGAACAAAACTATCTTCCTGGAATTTTTATTAATTTCTGAATGCGTTGCCATACAATAACGACAAATTCGACCCGAGTTGAAACACATGCGAAAGTCACCAATCATATGCGATGACAGAAAACGTTGCTAAAGCAGCATAAACTTTGTGTTCTGTTCCACAGACATTCACAGTGAAGCCATCAGTTGAAAGCTGTTTTAGGTCATCTATCAATGGTTTTAATATGATATCCATACCAAACTCTTTTAAATGAGAATGACAAACCAGCAGAGCTAAATGAATGTGCTTAAGATGAGATCGATACTTTCCACCTAAATTTCCTACTGTGTAGTAAAATCCACACAACTTATACTTCATTCTCTTAGGAACTAAAGGGTTAACTATTTCAAATTCTTCTTCATATAAATGAAGTCTTTAAGCATCTGGATGTTCTCTAAAGAATAAATGTTCCTTAAAATAAAAGCCATCTTTATAGTCCATCAGAAACAGTTAATCTTGGACCTTATTATTTTTAGATAGTATTTGATTCCAGACATCTTCATGAAAACAGTATTTTTTTTAACTTCAAAGTGAAATTCTGCACCAGTATGATCCTCCACGCCTACTTAGATTTTAGCGCATAACACCGGATCTGACGTTACTGAATCTCCTGACTTGTGCCTGTAGTCAGTTAACTCGACTATCACTAGTGTTTACTATATTCATTGCCTCTCACTCATATCTCTGTATCTTAACTCTGTTCGTGATTATAAGCACTATGCCGGCTGAGTGTCTGCCTTTGAGCACAGGTGAGGACTCGTTCGAGTTGCAAACGGTGGAGTTGGAGATGGAGGCTTTGGAGAAACAGATTCGCGAGCTGCACGCTAAGCATGCCGAGCTGCGAGAGCGGAAAGCGGCGCTGGAAACATCCCGGGCGACGTGCACTCGTCCCAGGTAAATTCCCGGGTGGAACCTAACGCTCCCAGCACCTCCACTCCGCGTGTTTTTCTGCCCAGACCCAGCACACCTACAACGCGGCCCGCCCAGGTATCGTCCACTCCGGCACCAGTGCACCACGGACCCTGGTTGTGGCAGCAGCGGAAGCCGCGAGCCAAGCCCCGGTCTAAGACGTCTCCCCCGCCACCACCACCGGCCTTCGAGATCTCAAACCGAGAACCGCTTCACCCCTCTCCCCGAGACGGAACGTGACACTGTACAATTTCTAGTGCCTCTCTTAATGTCAGTCAGAGATTAGGATTCAGTTTTAAATCATTTGAAGTGCTCGTTCTTAAAATTGTACTTTCAGACATGCATAGAAAACTCGCTCTGGTCACCGTGTACAGACCCCCAGGGCCCTACGCTGATTTTCTTCAAGAGTTTGCTTGTTTTCTATCAAACCTCTTGATCAATTTTGATAAAGTGCTGCTTGTAGGAGATTTTAATATTCATGTAGATGATGTAAACGATGCTCTAGGATTATCATTTGTCGACTTATTAAACTCTTTTGGGGTTAAACAAAACGTCACCAGACCAACTCACCGTTTTAACCACACACTAGACTTAATAATATCCCACGGAGCAGACGTCACTGATATAGATATTTTAGCTCAGAGTGATGACATCACAGACCATTACCTCATACTGTACACACTACCGGTAGAGCAGATTAGCCGTGTTTCACCACGTTATCGACCTGGTAGGACTATTGTTCCGACCACTAAGGACAGATTCATAAATAACCTGCCTGATTTATCTCAATTTCTCACTAAACCCATAACTGCTAATAATCTTGATGAAATGACCAACAACATAGACCTTATCCTCACTAGAACATTAGACACTGTTGCCCCCATCCGGTTAAAAAAGGTTAGAGAACAAACACTTGCACCTTGGTATAATAGACATACGCATGCCCTCAAGAGAACAGCCTGTAATCTGGAGAGAAAATGGAGGAAAACTAAATTGGAGGTATTTAGAATTGTGTATAAAGACAGTATGCTCAGCTACAGACAGGCGCTAAAAGCTGCTAGAACTGAACACCTGAGCAAACTCATAGAAAACAACAAAAACAATCCCAGGTTCCTTTTCAGTACTGTAGCTAAACTAACTACAAATCAGGGCTCTGAAAATTGTGTTCCATCACAGTTTAGTAGTGAGGACTTTATGATTTTCTTCACTGAAAAAATAGACAACATTAGAAAAACAATTGTGGCAGTTCAACCTCTGACAGCATCTCCTGAGACAGTGTTACCTTCAACTCCACAACAGCTTCACTGTTTTCCATGTATAGGACAGGAAGAGCTGTATAATGTTATTGCCAAAGCTAAATCGACAACATGTCAGTTAGATCCAATTCCTACCAAATTACTGAAGGAAGTGTTATATACAACTGGTGAACATCTTCTAAATATTAATAACTCCTCACTATCTTTAGGTCACGTCCCTAAATCCCTCAAGTTAGCAGTTATTAAGCCCCTCATTAAAAAACCTAATCTGGATCCAAACACGTTATCAAATTACAGACCAATTTCAAATCTCCCATTTTTGTCTAAGATTTTAGAAAAGATTGTCGCTGCCCAGTTATCTTCCCACTTGCAAGAGAACAATATCTTTGAAGAATTTCAGTCAGGTTTTAGGCCCCATCATAGCACAGAAACTGCTCTAGTTAAAATAACTAATGACCTGTTTTTAGCTTCAGACCAAGGTTTCATCTCGCTGTTGGTTTTACTAGATCTTAGTGCTGCATTCAACACTATAGACCATGATCTCCTCCTAGATCGATTACAAAATTACATCGGCATTCAGGGACAGGCATTAAGCTGGTTTAAATCCTACCTGTCCGATCGTTACCATTTCGTAGATTTAAATGGAGAGCTATCCAGGCTAATGCAAGTAAATTATGGCGTGCAAGGTTCAGTTCTAGGACCCCTGCTGTTCACAATATACATGCTTCCGTTAGGAAATATTATTAGAAGGCATGGAATTAGCTTCCATTGTTATGCTGATGATACTCAGCTATATATTTCATCTAAACCAGGTGATACAGCTCAATTAACCCGGATAACTGAGTGTGTTAAGGAAATAAGAGATTGGATGACCCATAACTTTCTACTTTTAAATTCCGATAAGACTGAGATTTTGCTCATCGGACCAAAAACTAGTATACAGACGCTCCAGCATCTCAACCTGCGTTTAGACGGATGCTCTGTAACCACTAGTTCAACGGTAAAAGACCTGGGTGTTATTTTAGACAGCAACTTGTTTTTCAAAAATCACATCAATCAGGTTACAAAAACAGCCTTCTTTCACCTTAGAAAAGATTTCTAAGCTAAGAAATATGTTGTCCATATCCGATGCAGAGAAGCTCGTCCATGCGTTCATGACCTCCAGAATAGACTACTGTAATGCGTTACTAGGTGGATGTCCTGCATCATTAATAAACAAGCTTCAGTTAGTCCAGAATGCAGCAGCAAGAGTTCTTACAAGGTCAAGAAAATATGATCACATAACCCCGATCTTATCATACCTGCACTGGCTTCCTGTTAAGTTTCAATAGACTACAAACTATTACTTCTCACTTATAAAGCACTAAATGGTTTGGCTCCCATGTATCTATCCAGTCTTTTAACTTGCTACAATCCGCCACGCTCCCTGAGATCTCAAAACTCTGGGCTTCTAGTAGTTCCTAGAATAGCAAAGTCCACTAAAGGCGGTAGATCATTTTCACATTTAGCTCCTAAACTCTGGAATAGTCTTCCTGACAGTGTTCGGGGCTCAGACACACTCTCCCAGTTTAAGTGTAGATTAAAAACATATCTTTTTAGCAAAGCCTACACATAACACACATCACATATCATAACTTTGTGCTCCAGAACATCTGATCACATGCACATAATCAACTTGTGCTGTTAATATCATGAACAGCAGCTACGCTAATTCCTCTCCACTGCTTCTCTTTCTCTCCCCATCCTGAGACACCCTGAGGTTTGGCCAGCTCCAGTCACATCCCACCTCGTGATGATTACGGACCTTTGAAGAAGTAGATGCCGAACTCACAAACATCCCGAACCATCTAGAGACGTACCAGTGCCATTTGGATCCCGCTACATGTGTGAAGTTTGACATTGGACCTCCTGGAGTGTTTAAAGGCTCTGGCATGGAGAAGCTGATGCTGGATCTGTGGTGATCACAAATGCTGAGCTCATAAAACTCGGAGCTACTAACCATATAGACTGTTTAAGACTGCAGAAAGAACATCAATAATAATCTTATACTCCAGTACTCATGTTAGTTCTCACTCTCCAGTGTTCTGTATTGTTGAAAGATTTATGATCAAACTCTTGATGTCACCCAGATGAGGATGGGTTTCCCTTCTGAGTCTGGTTCCTCTCAAGGTTTCTTCCTCATAACATCTAAGGGAGTTTTTCCCTGCCACAGTCACCACGGCTGCTCATCAGGGATAAATACACACTGTTCACCTTCACTGTTGATTTGTGTAAAGCTGCTTTGAGACAATGTCTGTTATACACAAATAACCAACATAATCTAATGACATCCTCAATATATATCCATAAAGTTAAATCTCACCTGGCGGCGTGTCCACAATGAAAAATCTCTTTTTTCCTCTTTTTGCACTGTGAACTTTGTTTAAATTGATTCCCATTAAAAGGCGCTGATCAAAAACAGGGCAGAAAAGTGCGCGTTGAATGTGCAGATATTACTCCACCTGCTGACCAAAGCGCGGTACTGCAGAAGCAACACAACTCATTCGTTTTACTTAAATTATTTGTTTAAAACTCAAATATTAATATTTTTTTATTTTGTCAACACGACTCTTTCAACTTTAATACACAAACTTATGTGTATTATTTAATTTAGGCATAGTTACATTCTTTAAACCAACAACAGCCACATTTCATTTTTTTTATTGATAATAGGCTCAAAGACACATGTTAATGAAAAGACAAAAACAGTTGATTTGTGAAGTTTTATTTCTTAAAATACAAATCAAAACCAAAGTTTAACACAACAACCTCTTCAAAATACTAGAATGAACAAAAGAAAATACAAATTACAGTAGTAAAGCAATCTTTAAAAATATTATTTCAATTAACAAATAAAATTACAGGATCAAGTGAGAAAGTAGAAGAACTGTTAGAATTCAATGGACAAATAAAATGAAAGTAAATAATATTTGATAAAGTAAAACCAAATATTTAGAGCTGGTTGTGATTTGATGTGAATCTCAGTCTCAGAGAGGAATAATATCTTTATTTAATTTATACAAGCTCTTTTTTGCTCTTTTTGCTCTTTTTTGGGTTAGTAAATGTTTGTTGTTATAATCAGTAATTTTTCCATGTTTTAATTGCCACCTACATGGTCGTAAATACCAGGGGGACGGAGGGACATGTCCCCCCATCTGAGGATCGTCCCCCCAAACAATTATTAAAAAAATAATCACACTCTCTATAGTCAAAATATATGTATGTAAACCTGAATAATTGTGTAAGTGATAATACAAACAAAAACTGCATTTATAAACAGTTGAGTTCCCCCTCCTCTTCCTCACAGTGGTTTGACCCACTGCCTGCTTTCCCAGTTCATCTCAGTCTGCGACTTAATTAATGTTCAACTCCATTAACCAGGGGATTTTATTCACTTTAAATAAAGCGATTCTCTTTAATCTAGTTGATGCAGACTCATTCATAAATTAGTTGCAGTAAAAATGTAATTTTCCATGAATCTGCTTTATTAGTGATTAAAATATCACTTATCTAGTGAACGTTAGCTTGTTTACAATAGCTTGTAGCATAGTGCACTGACACTAACACACCAAAGCCGTTTCACATGCAGTCTTTTATTTGAGACGATTTGGGATTGTTTATCTGTGCATTTACTAAATCAGCACTGTTGTGTACACTGGTGTGTAGTCTTCATTCTGTTACGTCACAGTGGTTTCAGGTCAGAAGTGGGCGGAGCTTATACTGTCTATATACAGTAGCATTCAGCACAAAATCTTGCATTTCTTGCTGAAAAACCAAGAGATAGTCTGAGATAGTCTGATAGTCTGACAAGAAGTCTGATATTCATATTTTCCCCATTCTAACGTCATATTAAGGTGAGGTTCCATACTGAATAACCTGTTTTGATCTTCCAGCTATAGTATCTTGTTCCTCATTTTGGCGTGTTCCCTGATTACATAAAAGTCAACTTTCTGTGTCATCAATTAAAATCGCCATTTCCTGTTTTCTCTGTTTCAACAGGAAAATCACTTGTTCTTTAGTAGTGTAAAAGACTTTTTGGGTGTAATTATGTGTGATAGCTCAAGAGGGCGCTGTGTTCATTTTATGGGTGTTTATAGTTTTCTTTTGTCCCTCGGGACTTGCCGTAAGCAAGAGAGAGATTTATTATCGCACATGCGCACAGTGATGCTGTTCATAACATGAAGTACAATCAAAAGTCGGACTGTTTGTTTCACGGGATCCTGCTTCCGTTTCTATTATATTCTTAGAGAAAAGTATTTAGGAAACTTCCCCCTTTTCAAAACGCTCCGTTACATTGGTTTGCTTCTGGAGTTTTACAAAAATGAAAATACAGACCTTTTTCATATTCTCTTTCTGAAATGACCAGAAGATTTACTGACCTCTATGCTTCCATAGATTTATTTCTCAATAATAATAATAATAATAATTCAGGAATCTCAAGTCTCACACATTCACCTTGAGACACACATTTTACACGGTTCACACACACCACACCTTGTGTTTCTCACGCTGAGAAGTGAGGGAGAACTTGTTCGAAGACCTCTGTGTATATAATGTGTGTGTGTGTGTGTGTGTGTGTGTGTGTATTAACAGATCAAACCATGTGATCCATTATTTGAGACAGCAACTTGTCTTTTAAAAATCATATTATCCATGTAACAGAAACGGATTCTTCCACCTGAGAAATATTTCTAAGTTAAGAAACATGTTGTCTATATCTGATGCAGAGAAGCTCGTCCATGCGTTCATGACCTCCAGAATAGACTACTGTAATGCGTTACTAGGTGGATGTCCTGCAACATTAATAAACAAGCTACAGTTTATTCAGAATGCGGCAGCAAGAGTTCTTACAAGGTTGAGAAAATATCACCATATAACCCCAATCTTATCATCCCTGCACTGGCTTCCTGTTAAGTTTCAAATAGACTTCAAACTACTGCTTCTTACTTATAAAACACTAAATGGTTTAACTCCCATGTATCTCTCCAGTCTTTTAACACGCTTCAATCCGTCACCCTCCCTGAGATCTCAAAACTCTGGACTTCTAGTAGTTCCTAGAATAGCAAAGTCCACTAAAGGTGGTAGAACATTCTCACATTTAGCTCCTAAACTCTGGAATAGTCTTCCTGACAGTGTTCGGAGCTCAGACACACTCTCCCAGTTTAAGTGTGGCTGCTCATCAGGGATAAATACACATCATTCATCTTAACTCTTAAATTCTGTAAAGCTGCTTTGAAACAATGTCCGCTGTGAAAACTACAATAGAAATAAACTTGAACTTGACTTGACTTTTTAATGTTCCATACGCTGTAAAACATCTCCTCTCACTATTCTTACATTTCAGGGCCATAACAGGGAAAAGCAGAAGCCGAGTCAGGATCTGAGAGAATCATTGAGACATCTGAGAGACAGGGTAACAGCATGGACACTGCCTCTGGGGAATTGACTCGGTCCATGGCCACTAGGCTCAATGGCACTAGTCCTGGAGTGAATACTGTGTGGTTCAGATTCATTGATAATATTCCAGTCATCGGGATGGTAAAGGAAGCAGTGGAGTTGGTGTTCACTCTGTACGAAGGGAATGAAGCCGTAGTGAAGGAGAAAAAGGAAGTGATCAAAAACAGTGTGGGAATTCAGGTGAGTCAAAAACACAAGAAAGAAAAGTATGTGCTGCTCAGTGATATTTATACATCATGTATCTAAAAACTGACAGATTATTAAGTAAATGCTTCTAATATCCCAAAAAGAAAAGCAGTTAAAGCCCCTATAGCACACTCCAGTTCTTATCAGAGTTCTCTAAATATATAATAATGGGTATTTAATCAAGACCCCTGCACATGTTCCCCTCTCTTTTTTACGATGCCGTTTTAGTGCCATACACAAAAAAAACCTTGACTTTATTACCTACTTTATTCTCGTAATTTCAACTTTATTCTTGTAAATTTTGTATACATTTTTATGTGGCACTAAAACACCATCATAATTATGAGTCTCTGGTAGTGAATTATTTTCACACAGTTGCATGGTTCATCATGTGTCCTTCTTTATATAATGTATATGTACTTTATACAAAGTGTAAATATGTCATGGTCTGGACATTTTGGGGCGGTTTGTGATTTGGCCACCAGATGCCGCCACTGGACCCCTACTCCCTATTCCATACTCCCGAGCCCCTTACGGTTTAATGTCTCCCACCTGCTCCTCGTTTGTGTTGCGTATTTAAGTGTTGTGTATTTAAGGTTAAGAGCCACTCTCGAAGTGGACATATTTATTATAATTATTGCTTGTCCTGGTCCATCATTATGTCTGTTCCTGGTAACATGAATTCTTTTGATTTTTTTCCTTTTAGTCGACTGAAGGAGCAGCAGGTGCAGCAGCAACACCTGAGGTTTCTGGCCTTAAAAATGTGACAGGTGTGTGTTATTCCTGCTCTTCTTCTCACCAATATAACTGAAATCAATTTCATGAATGTGTTTAAGGAAATAGTAAGGAAATATTTTCACTTTTCTCCACAGATGTCACAAAGCAGCACATTAAGGAATGTGTCTTGAAAGAGTCTGAAGGAGAATTAAAATTAACTCCAGAAGAACAGAAAGAAAGTGAAAAAAAATTATTGGACATGTGTGAAAAAATACGGCTCATCGATACAGATTATCAAATGGACAAGAAAGTGGACAAGGAACTGTACAAGGACGTGCGAAAGACTAAGAGAGGAGCGCATGTCTTTAATAATGACTTACTGAAATTTCATCACAAAGTTCTGCAAAAGTTTATAAAAATATCAAATTTTTAATCTTCAAGGATACAATAAAGAGGAAATAGAAGAATTCAGCAGCCACACACTTTCCCAGGAAACAACAATGGAGATACAGAGAAACATGGTAGTGCACTTTGACCATGAGGATCTGTACATAAACACTAATGGAGTATTGTATGGCACATTTCAGGAAGAGCTATGTGACGCATTATTGAATGTGCTGGGACACATAAACCCTGAGGACGTGACAGAAGCAGATAAAGAACGGCTAAATGATGTGATAAATTACATGAACAGATTAGAAATTTATGTTGACCAAATTGCAAAAGAAAAGTGGATTGGGACTCAAATGAATCACAGGTAAAGAGCAAAAAAGACTCGGTTTGATGTGGTAAAACACCAGGTAGCAACAATGTACGAGACTGATCGTGGTTTGGATTGGAGCCTGGAGATTTTGGGTAGGGTTGCACCTTTGTTTGGACAAAGACAGTAATTTTAGTTCCTGTTTATAGTGTTGTTGTAAGTGTTCGAGTTTTTATAATTAATTTCCTGCTTCAGTCACTGTATTTTTCTAAATTAAATTTCTCTCTCTGAAACTGTATGGAAATTGTTTTGTATATTTCCACGTTACGCCTCTTCATATAAAATATGACTCTTAGTGCCGGTCCCAAGCCCGGTTAAATGGGGAGGGTTGCGTTAGGAAGGGCATCCAGCGTAAAACATGTGCCAAATCAAATATGCAGATCACATATAAGAATTTCATACCGGATCGGTCGAGGCCCGGGTTACCAACGACCGCCACAGGTATTGTTAGCCGACAGGGTACCGGTGGAAATTGGGCTACTGTTGGCGAAGGAGGAGAAGGAGAGGAGGAAGACGTCTACAGAGACAGCAGGAAAAGGAGAAGTGTAGAAGAGTGGAGGTTTGGGTTGGTACTTTAAATGTTGGTACTATGACTGGTAAAGGGAGAGAGATAGCTGATATGATGGAGAGGAGAAAGGTAGATATGTTGTGTGTTCAGGAGACCAAGTGGAAAGGGAGTAAGGCCAGGAACATTGGAGGTGGGTTTAAACTGTTCTGGGTGGAAAGAGAAATGGTGTAGGGGGGATTCTGAAGGAAGAGTACAGTAAGAGTGTAGTAGAGGTGAAGAGAGTTTCTGATAGGGTGATGATCGTGAAGGTGGAAGTTGAGGGGATGATGATAAATGTCATCAGTGCCTATGCTCCACAAGTCGGCTGTGAGATGGAAGAGAAGGAAAGATTCTGGAGTGAATTAGATGAAGTGGTAGATGGTGTACCTAGAAAAGAATGATTGGTGATTGGGGCAGACTTTAATGGGCATGTAGGTGAAGGGAACAGAGGTGATGAGGAGGTGATGGGTAGGTATGGTCTTAAGCAGAGGAATGTGGAAGAGCAGATGGTGGTGGATTTTGTTAAAAGAATGGAAATGGCAGTGGTGAACACGTATTTTAAGATGAAGGAGGATCATAGGGTGACATATAAGAGTGAAGGAAGGTGCACACAGGTGGATTATGTTCTGTGTAGGAGATGCAACCTGAAGGAGATTGGAGATTGTAAGGTGTTGGCAGGGGACAGTGTAGCTAGACAGCATCGGATGGTGGTCTGTAGGATGGTTTTGGAGGAGAAGAAGAAGAGGAGGAGAGTAAGGACTGAAAGAAGAATAAGATGGTGAAAACTGAAGGAGGAAGAGTGTATTGTGAGGTTCAGGGAAGAGGTCAGACAGGAGCTCGGTGGTGGTGAAGAGGTGCTGGATGATTGGGTAACTACTGCAGGAGTAATGAGGGAGGCAGCACAGAGGAGGGACATGAGTTATATTGGTAGGAGAATGCTGAGGATGGAGCTACCAGGAAGGAGGAAAAGAGGAAGTCAAAGGAGGAGGTTCATGGATGTGGTGAGGGAAGACATGCAGGTAGTTGGCGTGAAGAAGGCAGATGTAGAGGACAGGGTGGTATGGAGACGGATGATCTGCTGTGAAGACCCCTAATGGGAGCAGCTGAAAGAAGATTTTTAATACTCTAATCAACACAGACATGGGCAAATGGATGCTTTGTGCAAATGTATGTTTATTATTAGTGAAAACAAACTGAAAATATTTTTGTAAATGTTATAAAGTAATTATGGTGACCATTATGGTGGTCATCAGGACACTAAACGTAATGTTTGTATGTTTCCACACGGATGGTTAGTGAGGTGATACCGGAGAAACACTCTTCTAACTGTCATATGGATTACATCATCAGAGAATATTGTTTTTTCAGGTTGTTTTATTTCTGTGTCTGTAAAAAGAGATGACAGCGATGGTAAACAGTGCCCCCTGCCGGATTTCTTTATTTTACAAAAGCACAGCATTTTATTACGTGTATACAAATAAAAGTAGACCCTTTACAGATTCCAATGATGTATTGCTCTTATCTGTACGATCAAAAAAGTCATTTAAGTTTGTTTCAGGGTTATGAGAAAAAAAAATTCTACAAAACACGTCGGCGCATTTGTCGACCCGAAAGAGTTAAATGTGTGCACCATGGCAGATTTTGGTGCGGATTTGAGACTTGGTGCATCAATAAAACTAATTTTTTTATTTATTTTTACATCTGATTAAAGAAAGGCCGTCATAAAGAAACGTGTGTCGCGTTGAAGGATTTAATTTTGCCTCTTTTATATGCATTTATTTATAGTTTTAATAAAACTGGTCAAACAGAAATGCACACGATAATTAAATTAATGCCATTAAAATGAATTTGTGGTAATGGGTTCACTTTGACAGACCTAATTAATATATTAATACAAAATGAATTAGAAATTTTGTAACCTAATGAATGTATGCAGGCTGAAGATCCACCATATAGAACACAAGATGATGATGATCAGGTGATCAGGAATGTCTCTGTTCTCAGGAAACATGTTGATGTGCTAAAAACACGCAATGAGATGAAAAAATATTGTTATTTCACCAAATGGATTAAAATTAAAGTAACGGGTTGTTTTGAAAATGTAAGAAGTAGAAAGTACAGATATTTGTGTAAAAATGTAATAAGTGAAAGTCAAAAGTTGATTGATAACAAAATCTACTTGAGTACAGTAACAAAATATTTGTACTTCATTAATTCCACCTCTTGTGTGTACTGCTTACACAAATTCAGCAAATACATTTGTTTTCAGTGAAAAACACTGATCTAAAATTGATGCTTGAGGCGTAGACCTTTGGAATGATATATAGTTAGTCATGGTTACTCTTCTCCCTTTTCATTGAATCTATTGTTAAACATTAACACCTCTGAACAATGGGATATCGTACACACAGGCACGACGCTGAAGAACGCGTTCCACTTGTTCTCTGATCCGATTTATTGACGAGACGTTCATGTTGTACAGACGGACGAAAAAACACAAACTCAAACAAAATGCATACGATGATGCAAAACATTAAAGACACACTTGTTGCTTGATTCTGCTGAAGTCCATGTAAAGCCACATTAAAATACACCAATGAAGTTTACGATCAACAGAAAGTAAACCTTCCCGCTTACTTCCCCCCTCTTCCCAGACACACTACCAAACAGGAAATGGAGTGAGATACTTATGCAGTTAAACCCAGTGAAAGACCATGACCTGGAACTGCATTCCCAAAAATACAAAATAAAAGTCAAACATATAGTGCACTTACACATAGTAAACAGAGATGTGTGAGTTCAGACAAAGACTTTCTGTGTACCTCACATACTCACATCGTAAAGATCCTATAGACCCTGAACAGACAACATTGGAATGTGTTTAGAGAACCAGTGTGAGAACCATCTTAACACGAACTGTGGGTTTTTGTTAAATGTGAGCCAAAATCATCATAATTAAAAGAACCAAACACTTAAACTACTTCAGTCTGTGTGCATTGAATTAATTTAATACAAGAGTTTCACAATTTAAGTTGAATTACTGCAATAAATGAACTTTTCCACCATGATCTAATTTATTGAGATGCACCTGTAAATGAAAAGGGACAAGAGTGACCATGACCACGACAAATTATATATCATTCTAAAGGTCTAAACCTCAAGCATCGATTTTAGATCACTGTTTTTCACTGGAAAACGTATAACGTGTGACTCTGGAGGCTGGAAGGGGTTTTAAATAGCAATGAATGACATTTCTGTGGTTATACTGCTATCTAGAGGAAAATAACAATTTTACATTCAATTTAAACGTTTGTTGTTATGATCAGTGAAGCGTTTGACCGATTTTTCTATGTTTTAATGTCCACCTACAGGAAACATGACAAGACTGTACGTGTGCATGGGAGGGGGTGGGGGGAGGGTGGGGGGGTAGTCTTCATTCTATTACGTCACAGTGGTTTCAGGTCAGAAGTGGGCGGAGCTTATACTGTCTATATACAGTAGCATTCAGCACAAAGTCTTGCATTTCTTGCTGAAAAACCAAGAGATAGTCTGAGATAGTCTGATAGTCTGACAAGAAGTCTGATATTTATATTTTCCCCATTCTAACGTCATATTAAGGTGAGGTTCCATACTGACTAACCTGTTTTGATCTTCCAGCTATAGTATCTTGTTCCTCATTTTGGCGTGTTCCCCTGATTACATAAAAAGTCAACTTTCTGTGTCATCAATTAAAATCGTCATTTCCTGTTTTCTCTGTTTCAACAGGAAAATCACTTGTTCTTTAGTAGTGTAAAAGACTTTTTGGGTGTAATTGTGTGTGATAGCTCAAGAGGGCGCTGTGTTCATTTTATGGTTGTATTATAGTTTTCTTTTGTCCCTCGGGACTTGCCGTAAGCAAGAGAGAGATTTATTATCGCACATGCGCACAGTGATGCTGTTCATAACATGAAGTACAATCAAAAGTCGGACTGTTTGTTTCACGGGATCCTGCTTCCGTTTCTATTATATTCTTAGAGAAAAGTATTTAGGAAACTTCCCCCTTTTCAAAACGCTCCGTTACATTGGTTTGCTTCTGGAGTTTTACAAAAATGAAAATACAGACCTTTTTCATATTCTCTTTCTGAAATGACCAGAAGATTTACTGACCTCTATGCTTCCATAGATTTATTTCTCAATAATAATAATAATAATAATAATAATAATAATAATAATTCAGGAATCTCAAGTCTCACACATTCACCTTGAGACACACATTTTACCCGGTTCACACACACCACACCTTGTGTTTCTCACGCTGAGAAGTGAGGGAGAACTTGTTCGGAGGGAGATGTTGTATGAATGGATGAGACACAGACAGACAGAGAGAAGTTTCTATGTCGAGTTCATCGCTGTCTCGAGCGCTATAGAGTTAAATGCCGCCTAGCAGCCAATCAGAAATCCGGATTTGTTGTTTCCGGGTAAATTCCGTGATCCCGCTGCGAGCACGTTCGTTACTAGGCAACATGGAAGCTGAAAGAGAAAGAGATTTTGTTGATGATTTCATTTTAAAATCTACTGTATTCATACTCTTTTCAGCCATGTTTAGAATATAAAGCAGACATGTGGACATTAATATTGTATCTTTGGGGTGATTATAATAAGGCATTCAGTCAAGGATGACACACACACGGACTTAGCGAGACTATTCGTTTACTCACATGTGTAGAGAATAACACCGGGGACATGTACATCCGGAAACACGTATAACAAGTGCATTGTGGGAAATGTAGTTAAGTAACAGCGTTAACACAATACACAACATTTCCTCCCCTCTTACTCTTTGAGGTATAACACAAAGATCACAAATTAAACTGTACCACTGAATTATAAAATTTTGTTTCTTTTAATCAACATATCTATGAACATAGACCTTTCTTTTTTTTTTTTTTTGTAAACATGAACATTGAGTCTTTATGCTGAATCCTGTTGTAAAGTGACACAACTATATACTGGGAATGAGGGTAGACTACCTCAAACCCTAGCTTACCCTTAGGGGATTATTCTGCCCCAAAGCAATAAGGGAAGCCCCTAACTAAGTGTAGTCCAGTAAACGCTGAGGAGGACGCCGCTCCCTTGCTGGATACCGGTGGCCTATTTGGTTTCCATTTCCTGCTGGTGAAGATGATTGTTCGTTAGCAAAAGGACTATTTGTGATCATCATAGGCTCCTTTGTGGAGACTACTGAAGTTGGAGAATTGTCATATATTTGATCAGTGGCATCAGTGACCTCAGGAAGATCTGTAACTGTGCTGGCTCCATCAAGCAACTGATCAGTATGTCTCCTCCAGGAAAGATTTTCAGCAGTCTTGACCTTATATGACACTGGACCCGTTTGGGCCTCCACAGTAGCCGGAACCCATTTCGGACCACTACCATAGTTCCGAGCAAGCACTGATGAGCCTGTTGCAAAGATTCTGTCCTTGGCTCGCAGATTCCGTCGCTGTACTTGATGGTCTTGTTGCCGTTGGACAGTTTCTTTGAGTGTAGCTGGTTTAATCAGCTCAAAGCTTGTCCTGAGCTCTCTGCTGAACAACAAAAACGCTGGCGATACTTTGGTGGTCGCATGCGGAGTACTGCGATAGAAGAGCAAAAAGCTGTGCAGACGTTTATGAAATGTGCCTTGCCCGAGCGAAGCTTTCAAAGCATGTTTCATGGTTTGGACAAACCTTTCGGCTAATCCATTAGTTGCAGGATGGTAAGGTGATGACGTTATATGTTGCACACCATTTGCTTGTAGAAATGTGGCCATCTCATGGGATGTAAATTGGGGGCCATTATCTGAGACAAGTTGCACTGGTGATCCAAACCTACTGAACATTTCTCCCAGTTTCTCAATTGTCTTTTCAGCTGAAGTAGATTTCATAATGGCCACCTCAGGCCACTTACTGTGTGCATCCATGACCACCAACAGCATTTTGTCCTCGACTGGGCCAGCAAAATCAATATGAATGCGATGCCATGATTTTTCAGGATATTCCCACGGGTGCAGAGGTGCAAGTTGTGGTGCGTTACGTATGCGCTGGCATGAAGTACACGTCCTAGCTTTTTCCTCAATTTGGCCATCTACTCCTGGCCACCAGAAGTAGCTCCTGGCAATCTCCTTCATGCGGACCATTCCACAGTGTCCTACATGCAGCTGTTTTAACATTGGCTTGCGTAAAGCCGGGGGAATAACCACTCTCCTTCCCCACAACAAGCAGCCGGACTGCACCGAAAGTTCATGACGTCGAGAGATGTAAGGTTTTAGCTCCAGGCCATCGCTCTCCCCTTTACCGGTCAAGACAATATCCACGACTCTTGACAGGACAGGGTCATTTCGTGTGCCCCTGCATACTTGTGCGGCCGTTATAGGAGCCCGCTCCACCTGGCTGAAATAGAAAATTTCACCCACCTTTGCTTCCTTTTCCCCGTCAGCAAGAGGCAACCTGGACAGACCGTCCGCATTCCCGTGCAATTCTGACTTTCGGTATTTGATGTCATAGGTGTGAGCAGATAGCAACAAAGCCCACCTTTGCATCCTACTGGCAGCAAGAGCGGGAATGCCATGGTGTGGACCAAATATTGCAGTGAGTGGGCGATGATCGGTCAGCAGCGTGAACTTCCTTCCAAAAATATACTGATAAAACTTGCACTGGTGATCCAAACCTACTGAACATTTCTCCCAGTTTCTCAATTGTCTTTTCAGCTGAAGTAGATTTCATAATGGCCACCTCAGGCCACTTACTGTGTGCATCCATGACCACCAACAGCATTTTGTCCTCGACTGGGCCAGCAAAATCAATATGAATGCGATGCCATGATTTTTCAGGATATTCCCACGGGTGCAGAGGTGCAAGTTGTGGTGCGTTACGTATGCGCTGGCATGAAGTACACGTCCTAGCTTTTTCCTCAATTTGGCCATCTACTCCTGGCCACCAGAAGTAGCTCCTGGCAATCTCCTTCATGCGGACCATTCCACAGTGTCCTACATGCAGCTGTTTTAACATTGGCTTGCGTAAAGCCGGGGGAATAACCACTCTCCTTCCCCACAACAAGCAGCCGGACTGCACCGAAAGTTCATGACGTCGAGAGATGTAAGGTTTTAGCTCCAGGCCATCGCTCTCCCCTTTACCGGTCAAGACAATATCCACGACTCTTGACAGGACAGGGTCATTTCGTGTGCCCCTGCATACTTGTGCGGCCGTTATAGGAGCCCGCTCCACCTGGCTGAAATAGAAAATTTCACCCACCTTTGCTTCCTTTTCCCCGTCAGCAAGAGGCAACCTGGACAGACCGTCCGCATTCCCGTGCAATTCTGACTTTCGGTATTTGATGTCATAGGTGTGAGCAGATAGCAACAAAGCCCACCTTTGCATCCTACTGGCAGCAAGAGCGGGAATGCCATGGTGTGGACCAAATATTGCAGTGAGTGGGCGATGATCGGTCAGCAGCGTGAACTTCCTTCCAAAAATATACTGATAAAACTTACGAACTCCAAACACAATGCTCAATGCTTCTCGCTCAATCTGAGCATAGTTTGATTCTGCTTTGCTCAGACTCCTGGAAGCAAACGCAATTGGCCTCTCTTGACCATTGGGCATGATGTGGGACAAGACAGCTCCCACACCATATGGAGAAGCATCGCAGGCCAGCTGGATAGGAAGAGCAGGGTCAAAATGAGTGAGTGCGTTTGACCCCAGAAGTGTCTCCTTTGCTTTTCTGAATGACTCCTGGCATTCAGAGGTCCACTTCCAATTATTCTCATGGCATAACAATTTGTGCAGAGGTTTCAACAGTGTAGCAATGTTTGGAATGAAACGCCCATAATAGTTCAGTAAGCCGAGGAAAGACCGCAACTGGCTGACATTTTTGGGTACTGGAGCATCAACAATAGCCTTAACCTTGGATGGGGACGTATGCAGTCCAGATGCATCAATGACGTGCCCTAAGTACTCGACTGCAAACTGGAAAAATTCACATTTATCCTTGCGCACCCTTAATCCATACTCTTTTAGTCTCTCAAGGGTAGCATCCAGGTGTTGTAAATGCGACTGTTCATCTGTGCCAGTCACCAGAATGTCATCTAAATAACACACAACTCCTGGAAGCCCGGCAAGAATCTGATCCATCGCTCGCTGAAAAACGGATGGAGCCGAAGTAATTCCAAACGGTAAACGTTTGTACCGAAATAGGCCTTTGTGTGTGTTGATGGTGAGAAGTTCTCTGGACTGTTGCTCAACATGCATCTGTAGGTATGCCTGGTTGATTTTGCTGAATCTTTGTCCTCCAGTCAAACCAGCAAAAAGGTCATTAATGTGGGGCAAGGGGTATTGTTCTGCTGACAACACTGGATTTACAGTAACTTTAAAGTCCCCACAGATCCTTATGCCTCCATCCTTCTTTATAACTGGAACAATAGGTGTTGCCCACTTACTCACATTGACTGGTTCCAGCACACCATTCTTCACAAGTTCATCCAAGCTCGCCTCTACTTTAGGTTTGAGTGCATATGGCAGGGGCCGGGACTTTAAGAACTTTGGCTGGCTTCCCTGCTCCACAGTCAATTTTACTGTGATGCCTTCCATGCTGCCTAATTCCTGTTTGAAAACTTCACTGTTTTTTCCAAGAACACCTTCAAGGTCCAGGGTTTTAGGTGTCATCATGTGTATGGTCGGCCAGTCCACTTTGAGTTGCTCCAGCCAGGAACGTCCCATCAACGAGGGGTAATCACCCACGACCACATACAATGGCAGTTTTTTTGTTTGTCCATTCAGTTCAACTATTACTTGGGTGAGTCCTTTCATTGTCACTGATTCCCCAGTATAAGTTTTAAGGACGACATCAGGTGGATTGAGTGGCAGGTGGCTAAGTATTTCCCTGTATACCGCATCCGACACCAGCGATACAGCAGCACCAGTGTCGATTTCCATTTTCACTGGCTGTCCTTCCAGCAGCATGGTGACTTTATAAGCTTTGGTTCCACCTGCGACAGTGAGCACATGCAAAGGAAATTCCTCATCAGATGTGTCAGTACTCTCTTTATTCTCCTGTCCGACTGTAAATATGCGCTTCTTTTGTTTCCTTCTGAAAACTGGTTTCTGATGCATTTTTTCTATTTTTGTTTTATTCCTACACGCACGCTCAATGTGTCCCTTTTTCTTACAGCTGCGGCACTCCATATCCTTAAACCAGCATGAAACAGGCGAGTGTCCAGTCTTACCACAACGGAAACATGGGCCTTTAATTTCAGTTTGTTTTTCTGTCTCCATCTTGTACACTTTACTGTTAGAGCTCAATTGTTGGGCTTCCTTTGCAGCCAATTCCATAGACACACTCAACTCAATTGCTCTTTGTAGTGTCAGGTTGCTCTCTGTTAACAGTCTTTTCTGTATGCCCTCGCAGCGTAGTCCGCATACTAATCTGTCCCGCAGTGTATCGTTGAGCACATCACCAAATTCACAGTGTTCAGCTAATTTTTTTAGCACTGCCACAAACACTGCCACAGATTCCCCTTCTAGCTGATTTCGTCTGTGGAACCGAAATCGCTCTGCTATTACTAAGGGTTTTGGTGAGAAATGTGCTTTAAGAGTGTTCACTATTTGAGCATACGTTTTCTCTCCAGGTTTCTCTGGCTGCAGGAGGTTACGCAGTAGTGTATATGTCTTTGGACCCATTACACTTAAAAATGTGGGTACAACTTTATCTTCATTAATAGCATTCGCTGCTACAAAGTACTCAAATCTTTCTGTATAAGAACACCACTGCTCACTGCTTTCCTCAAAAGGACCCAAATTTCCAAAAACTGATGCCATTTTAGCCGTTCTCTGTCGTTTAACAATCAATTCAGTCACTTATCTGAATCGTTGTCTCCTCCCCGCTTATCAGCCAAGACGTGAACGTGCAGCAGACAAATATTCACGTTTTTTTTTTAGCGATATCGCCGTCAAGCTGCTTCATTTCCGCCTATTTAAACACACACGGGATAACGAGATCCTCGTCGCCACTTTATTGTATCTTTGGGGTGATTATAATAAGGCATTCAGTCAAGGATGACACACACACGGACTTAGCGAGACTATTCGTTTACTCACATGTGTAGAGAATAACACCGGGGACATGTACATCCGGAAACACGTATAACAAGTGCATTGTGGGAAATGTAGTTAAGTAACAGCGTTAACACAATACACAACAATTAAGGTGTGACAGATGTGATCAGACTTATAAAAAGTAAAAGTCATCAGAACAAAGACACTTCCTTCAGTCACCAAGTAACATGACACAGCTTTAGACTTCAGCTTCTGTTATTGCAATAACATTCTTAATCATTCTTGTTAAAGTTCTTAACATTGTAGGTTATATTATTAATAATAATAATAATAATAATAATAATAATAATAATAATAATAATAAAAACACTTATGTAGCATGGAATCCTTATGAATTAGTGCTTGAATGAAGCATTTCTGTTGCAGACATGGAGAGCTGTGGTGTTGTACATGTACATTGAGCTCTGCTCTTCAGTTCACTCATTTGGGGACAAATTTCTTTGATATTTTTGATACATTTGTATATTTGAAATATATTAAACAATTGATTTTAATTGGATGAATTTGTCTGCATTTGATCAGATTCACAAGTTGCTATCATTTCTATTTGTGCTGGTCAATTCTGAACAATAGGTCAAAGTGAAAGCATAAACTTTAGAGAATCGGGCGGTGCAGAGGGGCCGCTGCTACAAATAAAACTTCAGAGCTCTGTGTATATAGTGTGTGTGTGTGTAAACCAGATCAAACCATGTGATTTCATTGTTCTGCCAGTAGATGAGATACCAAGTGTTAGATGTGCTGCTCATTTGCAGGTTTTAGAGACAGAGACGGTGTAACAGCATGGACTCTGCATCTGGTTCATCAACTGAGACCGTAAACACGGTGTGGGTCGCGTTCATGGACAACATTCCAGTTGTCTCGCCATCAAAGGAGCTAGTGGAGTTGGCGTTGGCTCTGAGATACGGGAATACAGAGTTGATCATAGAGAAGGAGAAAGCCTTTAATAACTTTTCCAAAAATGAGTATAATAAGAAATACAATAAGGAAAAGTATGTGCCGGTGAGTAATATTTATGAATCATATGCCCAAAAACTGATTAGCAATTTTAAACAATTTATGATTTTCAATGTTCTCAAGCTATCGTCCGGGTATATAACCAAGACCCCTGCAGTCTCTAATGTTAATGTTGTCCTCTATTATGAGACTCATAGAACCGGAAATGGATTATTTTCACACAGCTGTATGGTTTATCATGTGTCCTTCTTTATATAATGTGTAAATATAATGTAAATATCAGGTATAATTATTTCTTGTCCTGGTCATTATTGTCTGTTTCTGGTAACATGATTTTTTTCTTTTTCCTTTTAAAAGCCGACTGAACCAATGCCAGGTGTAGTAGGTGTGTGTTATTCCTGCTCTTCTTCTCACAAATATTACTGAAATGCATTGAATAAAATCATAGTATGGAAATATTTTCGCTTTTTTCCACAGAGATCAGAAAAGAAGATCGTGATGAATATGTGAGGAAAATGAAAGTTTCCAAACAGGCACTGCAGCAGACCCCTCCAGAGTGATGTTCAAGCTTTACTGATGAGTTTTATGAAGTTCATTATCCATCACACAGGATGAAATTTCAGTGTAAACTCCTGAAATTCACCAGAAGCGCTAAATAAACACATACAGAAATGTACACGTGAACGTCTTATCCTTATTACTTTAACACCAACATACACAGTGTTTAACACTAAATCATTATAAACAGTAGATGAACACAGTCTACCTTATGACTTCTTTATGCCTTTTTTGTCCACTGTGTGTGAGTCTGTACTCATCATATCATCATAAAAGTATAGATACCTTCCTGCAAAACTCTTATGTAGCATGGAATCCTTATGAATTAGTGCTTGAATGAAGCATTTCTGTTGCAGACATGGAGAGCTGTGGTGTTGTACATGTACATTGAGCTCTGCTCTTCAGTTCACTCATTTGGGGACAAATTTCTTTGATATTTTTGATACATTTGTATATTTGAAATATATTAAACAATTGATTTTAATTGGATGAATTTGTCTGCATTTGATCAGATTCACAAGTTGCTATCATTTCTATTTGTGCTGGTCAATTCTGAACAATAGGTCAAAGTGAAAGCATAAACTTTAGAGAATCGGGCGGTGCAGAGGGGCCGCTGCTACAAATAAAACTTCAGAGCTCTGTGTATATAGTGTGTGTGTGTGTGTGTGTGTGTGTGTGTGTGTGTAAACCAGATCAAACCATGTGATTTCATTGTTCTGCCAGTAGATGAGATACCAAGTGTTAGATGTGCTGCTCATTTGCAGGTTTTAGAGACAGAGACGGTGTAACAGCATGGACTCTGCATCTGGTTCATCAACTGAGACCGTAAACACGGTGTGGGTCGCGTTCATGGACAACATTCCAGTTGTCTCGCCATCAAAGGAGCTAGTGGAGTTGGCGTTGGCTCTGAGATACGGGAATACAGAGTTGATCATAGAGAAGGAGAAAGCCTTTAATAACTTTTCCAAAAATGAGTATAATAAGAAATACAATAAGGAAAAGTATGTGCCGGTGAGTAATATTTATGAATCATATGCCCAAAAACTGATTAGCAATTTTAAACAATTTATGATTTTCAATGTTCTCAAGCTATCGTCCGGTATATAACCAAGACCCTGCAGTCTCTAATGTTAATGTTGTCCTCTATTATGAGACTCATAGAACCGAAATGGATTATTTTCACACAGCTGTATGGTTTATCATGTGTCCTTCTTTATATAATGTGTAAATATAATGTAAATATCAGGTATAATTATTTCTTGTCCTGGTCATTATTGTCTGTTTCTGGTAACATGATTTTTTTCTTTTTCCTTTTAAAAGCCGACTGAACCAATGCCAGGTGTAGTAGGTGTGTGTTATTCCTGCTCTTCTTCTCACAAATATTACTGAAATGCATTGAATAAAATCATAGTATGGAAATATTTTCGCTTTTTTCCACAGAGATCAGAAAAGAAGATCGTGATGAATATGTGAGGAAAATGAAAGTTTCCAAACAGGCACTGCAGCAGACCCCTCCAGAGTGATGTTCAAGCTTTACTGATGAGTTTTATGAAGTTCATTATCCATCACACAGGATGAAATTTCAGTGTAAACTCCTGAAATTCACCAGAAGCGCTAAATAAACACATACAGAAATGTACACGTGAACGTCTTATCCTTATTACTTTAACACCAACATACACAGTGTTTAACACTAAATCATTATAAACAGTAGATGAACACAGTCTACCTTATGACTTCTTTATGCCTTTTTTGTCCACTGTGTGTGAGTCTGTACTCATCATATCATCATAAAAGTATAGATACCTTCCTGCAAAACTCCCTTCATTAAAAGTGAAAAGTCACCAATTTCAATATGAATTTAGGAAAAGTCTTCAAGTATCTGATTTGAACAGTTCTTGAGTATTTGACTCGTATTGTACATAGACTCAAAAAAATTATTTGTTGGCCTTACTTAACTTTTTTATGTCAACAGGCTCCACGTAACTCAGTGAGGCTGCATTTAAGTAACAATATTTATTTCAGTAAACTTTATTTAATTACATAAAGTTAATGTAATGTTGTTTAGTTAAATCAACGTAATATATTAAAACTAAATCAAGAATGTTAAGTTCATTTCTTTTTACTTATTACAAAAAATACTAAAACTATAAGCAATTACAAAATAACACAAAACAAATAATAATACAAAAGTCTTATTTTCTAATATTTCCCTCTTGAAACTGAAAAAAAAAAGCTAACAATGCATCAGTTATACAATGCAAAACCAACATTAAAAGGAATGAACATGGTCGGTACACTGTAATAAAATAAAAAGTTGAGTTAAGTTAAAGAATTTAGTAAATTTGCTGCAAAGCGATTTGGAGTTACTCAACTTCCGTGGTTAAAGTTACGCCAAATCATTGTAGAAAGTGGATTGAAACTGCTAAATTAATTTAGGTATTACTTCCTCAGTAAGTTCATCTAACGTTCCTCAGTAGGTACATCTAACTAGTCATCATGAGTTTGTTTAAAGTTATAAAGGGGGTTGAGTGAACTTTAAAAAAAAAATGAGTAGGGAGAACTACAGACCTGAAGTTCAGCAAACTCAAAAAAGCTTTGCAGCAAATCTACTTAATTTTTTAAGTTGGTTCAACTTAATTTACTTCTTTTAATTTACAGCTTTAAATCTTTCAATTCAATTCAATTCATTTTTATTTGTATAGCGCTTTTAACAATGAACATTGTCTCAAAGCAGCTTTACACAGATAATGTGGTGATTAAAAGTGAAGATGTTCTTTATAAGTAAGTTTGTCTCTGATGAAGTAGCCGGTGGCGACTGTGGTGAAGGAAAAACTCCTCGAGACGGCATAAGGAAGAAACCTTGAGAGGAAACAGACTCAAGAGGAACCCATCCTCATCTGGGTTGCACCGAATGTCCATTTATAGCAGATATACGATGTTGCAGGGTACAGTGATGATGATCAGAAGTGAAATGTAGTCCTGAGTCAGTGTAGCAGACTGTTGACATTAACTACAGTCCAATCCATCCTCAAAGCTCCCGTTCTTACTCCGGAATTTCATGGAACCACCCAAGGCGTTGATGAGAAACCGTCCCAAGCTGCACAGAGTTTCCTCCAGTCGAAGAGAACACTATCCAGAGGCAGGCCTGGACGAAGTGGGAAGATCCACGGAGGGGAGAGGGGCAGGAACAGTGGTCACTGGAAGGAGCATGTTTAACTCGGCAGAGAGAGAGAGGGAGAGAAAGAGAGAGAGATGGAGAGAGAGAGAAGAGAGAGAGAGAGAGAGAGAGAGAAGAGTGTGACAGGAAGAGATGGATATGGATTATTAAGTGTCTTTAATTTGTTGTATGAAAGTTAATGTCACTGTGCAGTTTGGACTCCGGCAAGACTCACTATGGCAGCATAACTAAAAGGAAGAACCAGAAGGTAACACAGAAATGAGGGATCACTGGGATAAGAGACGACCCACCACACCACCGTCAACAAACCTGAGTGAACGTGTGAAAGTGAGGGGACGACAGCATACAAATATCCCAGTTCACCAAACACTCTATATCCATGTTTTCTCCAGATCTGCACCTTTACCTAAGAAATAATCTACTGATAAAAGACGTTCCATAACTGTGGGGCTTTATAAGAGAAAGATCTGCGCCCTGCTGTAGTCTTCATTATTTGAGGAACCAACAGATAGCCAGCACCTTTTGATCTAAGTAGGGGTGGAGGATCATACTGGTACAGAAGTTCACTCAGATACTGCGGTGCGAGACCGTTAAGTGCTTTATACGTCAGTAGTAGTATTTTATAATTAATGCGAGATTTGATTGGGAGCAGTGTAGATGATTAAAGCAGAGGTGATGTGCTCATATTTTCTAGATCCAGTGAGGACTCTTGCTGCTGCATTCTGAACTAACTGAAGCTTATTTCTCCACTTACTCAAACTCCCAGACAGTAAAGCGTTACAGTAGTCTAATCTATATGTTACAAAAGCATGAACTAGTTTTTCTGTATCCTGTAACGACATCATTTTTCTAATTTTAGCAATATTTCTAAGGTAAAAGAAGGCGATCCTGGTGATATTTTTCACGTGAGCCTCAAAGAAAAGACTAGGATCAATAATAACACCAAGGTCTTTGGAAGCCGTACACGCTGAAACAGAAACACCATCCAGAGATGCTACGTAATTGCTTCTAGCTGCATTTGGTCCTAGTAAAAGTACTTCCATCTTATCTGAGTTGAGCAGAAGAAAGTTATCAAGCATCCACTGTCTAATGTCCTTTACACACTCCTCAACAATGTTAAGCTGATCTCTCTCATCTGGCTTTGCTGAAATATACAGCTGTGTATCATCAGCATAGCAATGGAAGCGAATACCATGTTTATGAATAATTTTACCAAGAGGCAGCATATATAAAGAGAAAAGCAGTGGGCCTAAGACAGATCCTTGAGGAACACCAAACTTTACCTCAGAGAGTGTGGAGAACTCACCATTTACATCAACAAACTGATATCGATCAGTCAAATAAGACCTGAGCCAAGAGAGAGCTGTTCCCTTTATTTCAACAACGTTCTCAAGTCTAGCAAGCAGTATAGTGTGATCAATGGTGTCAAAAGCTGCACTAAGGTCGAGCAAAACAAGTAAACTTCTTCCACAAATTCCTGTATGGCATTCACATTAAAAATCAAACAAAGAGATTGCAAACCATACTGTAAACACAATAAAAAAGACAGAAACATTTTTTTTGAGAATTTTTTTTTTTTTACAATTTTGCCAAGCGACACATTTCCTGTCAACATGAACTGAAGTGGATTCAGATAGTTTTAACTCTAGTCATCAAAATAAAATAAATAATTCAAAATAAAATATACATAAAATTGAAATAAAATAAAAGGCAAAAAAGTCAATCTTGTAATGCCTTTAAAGTGCTGGTGTAAAAAAAATGTTCTCAAAGTGCCAGAATAATCTTAAAATGCTCCAGTAATAAACAAGCAGAGTTTCAACACATTCATTAGAGTAATGAAGTATTAACTGTATAAACAAAACTTAAAAGTCATAAAACCTTACAATAAAACTTAACTGACTTTTTAATATGTTGTACTGTTACACAGCGACTAAACAAACAGGAACAAATCAGTACTTGCACTTTTGATCAGCCATTTGAACTGCAGCTACTTCAACTTTACCAATTTGTTTTTGAATCATTGGACTCTTGAAGAGCACTGGGGGTCAAGGCCAATAAACACTTTCTGAATAGTTTCAAAAGGTGTATTTTCTTCAGGATATCAAATTTGATGGCATAAATCAAGTCATATAGGAGAGAAACAGCTGTAGGGACGTCTTGCACATTCCAGCACAACTCTAAAAATACAGACAGGCACCTTACATTTGGGTTTGAATGGATGGTGGCAACGTCATCTTCAACGACAGTTAAGACCCCCTTCTTCATCCCTGTTGTGTCAAGTCAAGTCAAGTTTATTTCTATAGCGCTTTTCACAACAGACATTGTCCTAAAGCAGCTTTACAGAAATCAACAGTGAAGGTGAACAGTGTGCATTTATCCCTGATGAGCAGCCGTGGTGACTGTGGCAAGGAAAAACTCCTCGAGACGGCATAAGGAAGAAACCTTGAGAGGAAACAGACTCAAGAGGAACCCATCCTCATCTGGGTTGCACCGAATGTCCATTTATAGCAGATATACGATGTTGCAGGGTACAGTGATGATGATCAGAAGTGAAATGTAGTCCTGAGTCAGTGTAGCAGACTGTTGACATTAACTACAGTCCAATCCATCCTCAAAGCTCCCGTTCTTACTCCGGAATTTCATGGAACCACCCAAGGCGTTGATGAGAAACCGTCCCAAGCTGCACAGAGTTTCCTCCAGTCGAAGAGAACACTATCCAGAGGCAGGCCTGGACGAAGTGGGAAGATCCACGGAGGGGAGAGGGGCAGGAACAGTGGTCACTGGAAGGAGCATGTTTAACTCGGCAGAGAGAGAGAGAAGAGTGTGACAGGAAGAGATGGATATGGATTATTAAGTGTCTTTAATTTGTTGTATGAAAGTTAATGTCACTGTGCAGTTTGGACTCCGGCAAGACTCACTATGGCAGCATAACTAAAAGGAAGAACCAGAAGGTAACACAGAAATGAGGGATCACTGGGATAAGAGACGACCCACCACACCACCGTCAACAAACCTGAGTGAACGTGTGAAAGTGAGGGGACGACAGCATACAAATATCCCAGTTCACCAAACACTCTATATCCATGTTTTCTCCAGATCTGCACCTTTACCTAAGAAATAATCTACTGATAAAAGACGTTCCATAACTGTGGGGCTTTATAAGAGAAAGATCTGCGCCCTGCTGTAGTCTTCATTATTTGAGGAACCAACAGATAGCCAGCACCTTTTGATCTAAGTAGGGTGGAGGATCATACTGGTACAGACTCCTCAACAATGTTAAGCTGATCTCTCTCATCTGGCTTTGCTGAAATATACAGCTGTGTATCATCAGCATAGCAATGGAAGCGAATACCATGTTTATGAATAATTTTACCAAGAGGCAGCATATATAAAGAGAAAAGCAGTGGGCCTAAGACAGATCCTTGAGGAACACCAAACTTTACCTCAGAGAGTGTGGAGAACTCACCATTTACATCAACAAACTGATATCGATCAGTCAAATAAGACCTGAGCCAAGAGAGAGCTGTTCCCTTTATTTCAACAACGTTCTCAAGTCTAGCAAGCAGTATAGTGTGATCAATGGTGTCAAAAGCTGCACTAAGGTCGAGCAAAACAAGTAAACTTCTTCCACAAATTCCTGTATGGCATTCACATTAAAAATCAAACAAAGAGATTGCAAACCATACTGTAAACACAATAAAAAGACAGAAACATTTTTTTTGAGAATTTTTTTTTACAATTTTGCCAAGCGACACATTTCCTGTCAACATGAACTGAAGTGGATTCAGATAGTTTTAACTCTAGTCATCAAAATAAAATAAATAATTCAAAATAAAATATACATAAAATTGAAATAAAATAAAAGGCAAAAAAGTCAATCTTGTAATGCCTTTAAAGTGCTGGTGTAAAAAAAATGTTCTCAAAGTGCCAGAATAATCTTAAAATGCTCCAGCAATAAACAAGCAGAGTTTCAACACATTCATTAGAGTAATGAAGTATTAACTGTATAAACAAAACTTAAAAGTCATAAAACCTTACAATAAAACTTAACTGACTTTTTAATATGTTGTACTGTTACACAGCGACTAAACAAACAGGAACAAATCAGTACTTGCACTTTTGATCAGCCATTTGAACTGCAGCTACTTCAACTTTACCAATTTGTTTTTGAATCATTGGACTCTTGAAGAGCACTGGGGGTCAAGGCCAATAAACACTTTCTGAATAGTTTCAAAAGGTGTATTTTCTTCAGGATATCAAATTTGATGGCATAAATCAAGTCATATAGGAGAGAAACAGCTGTAGGGACGTCTTGCACATTCCAGCACAACTCTAAAAATACAGACAGGCACCTTACATTTGGGTTTGAATGGATGGTGGCAACGTCATCTTCAACGACAGTTAAGACCCCCTTCTTCATCCCTGTTGTGTCAAGTCAAGTCAAGTTTATTTCTATAGCGCTTTTCACAACAGACATTGTCCTAAAGCAGCTTTACAGAAATCAACAGTGAAGGTGAACAGTGTGCATTTATCCCTGATGAGCAGCCGTGGTGACTGTGGCAAGGAAAAACTCCCTTAGATGTAATGAGGAAGTTGTACAGACCCTGGGGGTCTGTACACGGTTACCAGAGCGAGTTTTCTATGCATGTCTGAAAGTAAAATTTTAAGTACGAGCACTTCAAATGATATAAAACTGAATCCTAATCTCTAACTGACATTAAGAGAGGCACTATAAATGGTAGCTACAAATGCTTTGTCACCCCAGCTGTAGCCTAGCAGGTACCTCTGTACCCTCACTGTACCTCTGAACACTGGTACATTTTTGTACCTTCTTGTTTGTACCTCTAAAAGAACAATTTTGTGATAGAAATGTACCTTTATGTTACGGTTTAAAATTACATCCTGGTATTCTCCCAGGCCCGTCACTAATATCCAGCTGAACTGATTTGTCCCAAAAAAAAAACTTTGCTTTTTTTTTTTTTTTTTTATCACAAAAGAAACACATTTCTGAGTATAAAGGTACAGAACATTCTCAATTCAGTTTTATAACTCATACTGGATATTCTGTACCACACATTAACAATTCAATTAACATAGAATTTCAATTCCTTCAGGAATGGAAGCATCATGCCCAATGAACAGTTAATTAATCAGTTT
This sequence comes from Silurus meridionalis, assembly GCF_014805685.1. Classification (NCBI taxonomy): domain Eukaryota; kingdom Metazoa; phylum Chordata; class Actinopteri; order Siluriformes; family Siluridae; genus Silurus; species Silurus meridionalis. Next base: position 2,598,832 of record NC_060886.1, read on the forward strand.
TATGTGCTAAACATAGGTAGTGCATGTTTTACAAGCATTTAAACAAAATGTAACAATTCTTAAATAAAATACAAAACATTAGCAATTCAACTCATAGACTGGATGTTCTGTATAAAACCGCTTAAAATATTTCAAATGAACATGTACAATGCATTTCAATTCCTTCAGAGCATAAACACATTCATTAGTTTTAAATACTAAACTCTAGAGCTCTTTAACACATCTATCCTCAAGCTTTTGCAACTTTTTTTTTTTTTTTACTTCTATCCCTCTTTAGACCAGCCATCGCTAATATATCAGTATTTTGAACATTAAAACCACATTTCTGACAATCTGGACAGAATACTTGCATTAAACAGACAGTTCACCCAAAAACTTAATTTCAATTAACACTTAGAATCTTTCAGTTCCTTCAGAACGGGATATCATGCCCAATGAACAATTAATCAGTTTTGTGTGCTAAACACACGTGTAGTTCATGTTTTACAATTGTTTTAAAAAAATACAACAATTTTTGTAGAGGTATAAATTACAAAACATTAGCAAATCAAATGTTACTCATATACTGGATATTATGTATTAAACCTGTGAAAAATATTTTAAATGAACATGTACAATGCGTTTCAATTCCTTCAGAGCTTAAATACAAAACTGAAATCATCAGGCCCAATGAGCAGTTTATTAATCAGTTTTAAATACTAAACTTACTTTTGTCCCTCTTTAGACCACATTTAGACCACCATTAAAACCACATATCTGATAAAAATCTGGACGGAAGACTTGCATTAAACAGACAGTTTACCCAAAAACTTAATTCTGTCATTTACTCATCCTCATGTAGTTCCAAACCTCTAATTAAATGAAGATATTTTGAAGAATGTTGGTAAGCCAGACAGTTAATGGTAGCCATTGACTTCCATATTAGGAGAACAATAAAAATACTACGCAAGTCAATGGCTACCAACAACTGTCTGGATACCAACATTATTCAAAATATCTTCTGTAGAAAGAATTCATATAATTCAAATATCTTCTGAAGAAAGAATTCATCTAGGTTTGGAACAACATGAGGGTGAGTCAATGACAAGTTAGATTTTTGGTTGAACTATGACTGTGATGGCAGGTATAAAGGGGGGAACAATTCTCTCTAATACTTGTACACTAAGCATCCTCTTCATATGACCTTGCCAAAACCTACAAGCATTTATACAAAATGTCTCAATCCAACATACAGATTACCATCAACTGTATATTTGATGTGTAAGTGATGTGTAGTCAAACTCATCTCCAGGTTTGAGCAAAAGCACCCATGTGGTATCTATGTTAAGAATGAACTTGATCTGGCCAAACACAGGACATTTTTTTCAACATGTAAAAGGTCTAACGTCAACACATCAATAACAGTATACTTGATATTGTCTGCAGTCAGTTGAGAGACACGTTGCATTATTCTGCCATCAAATTCTACATCCCTGAAGTTGCCACTTTCTCTTAGAGCAGTCTGAAGATCAATGGGTAGAGACAATAAGGGTGTGCAGATACTTCTACCTGGCACCTTTTCACAATCACCCAAGATATTGTCTGGTGAAAGTTCCCAGCATTGTTTGAACTGGTGCCGATTGCTCAGCGTCATTGTTACGTTTACAAAACTTCGACAGTTATAAGTCAGATTCTTAAAATATTGACGTTTTCCTTCGAATCTCATAAACCGATAAGAACGAAGAGGACCGTACATTAACATTAATCTGGGATAATGTATAAGATAGTGGCATTTAGGTGTTAAAACACTTCCAAATACTTCTGTCATCTCTGAAAGCAATGCATGTACAAGTACTGCTAGATTTGCTAGTTCATCTTTCCTCAACTTAGCTGCCATGACAATATCTGCAATCTCTTTACATAATAAGAACACGTGCCAATATCTGGTGCCAGGAGGAACACGATCACCCATTATAAATGGCAACAATCTGAAAAGACACCATTTCTGAGCAGCTGTTCCTATGATCCCTGAGGTTTGAAGAAGTCGTTCAGACAACAGCACAGGATTATTGGCCTTGTCATTCTGACCAAAAGAGAATTTTTGAAGCTCTTCATTTATCTCAGTTATAGTTATATACTTTTGTTTATGAGCTTCGCGAATAACATGCTTTAATGTTATTGTCAGTGGAAAAACTCCCTCCAACATATCATGCATGATGTCTGGGGGCAAAGACTTGGTGACATCAAAAAAACCTAGCGCATCAAATGAACAAGTGCTGCGTACACCATACAAAGCAGCATTTTCTTTGTTATGCTGGACACACTGGAGATGATATTCGTGGACTTCATTTATTCTTAGAACAAAACTATCTTCCTGGAATTTTTGATTAATTTCTGAATGCGTTGCCATACAATAACGACAAATTCGACCCGATTTGAAACACATGCGAAAGTCACCAATCATATGCGATGACAGAAAACGTTGCTAAAGCAGCATAAACTTTGTGTTCTGTTCCACAGACATTCACAGTGAAGCCATCAGTTGAAAGCTGTTTTAGGTCATCTATCAATGGTTTTAATATGATATCCATACCAAACTCTTTTAAATGAGAATGACGAACCAGCAGAGCTAAATGAATGTGCTTAAGATGAGATCGATACTTTCCACCTAAAT